>NC_066582.1:449823685-450034855 GCF_024323335.1 Lathyrus oleraceus | reverse complement strand
ATATATATATATATATATATATATATTATTTTTCAAAGAGTTGTTAAATTTTTTTCTAATGTCGATTAAATCATCTAATAGCCTTTCCTTAGTGTCCTTTTAATATCTCTCTCTCTCTCTCTCTCTCTCTCTCTCTCTTTTCTCTCTTTCTCTCTATCGATCTATCTATCTCTATCTCTATCTATCTATCTATTTATTTATATATCTATCTATCCTTAGTGTCCTTTCCAAAATACCCTTCGTTTAAAAAAAAATCCCAAACTACCCCAGTTTTAGGAGGAGTCGCCAATTTGGCGACTCCTCTTAAAAATTGAATGCAGACACCAATTGGATTGGTGCCCCTGTGTATACCTTGAGAGGAGGCGCCAATTGGATTGGCGCCTCAGTGTAAAATGTAATTTTTGTGTTATAAATAGATGCGTTGTGTGATTCATTGTTCCACATCTCAATTAATCATTTGGCAATCATTTTTGGTGTTCGTCGCCGATACAGAAAGGTGATTTATGCGAGAGACAAACCTCAGATGCTGATGCTGTTCTGGAACATCACTACGTTCGATCAACTGAAGAGGGAGCTGGTTCGTTGGTTAGATGGAAAAATACCAAAAGGGAAAAAAATTTGAAGTATTGAGAGACTCGACAATATCTTTGGTTGGTGTGAATGAAGACTGATAAGGATGCTAGGGAAATGATGTTCGGTCGAGATGACATCAATTTGATTGTTATAATCAGTTAAAAGTATTTCTGTTTTCAGATAGCTTATTTTGTACTGATGTTTGTTGTGAACCTCATTGTAACAAAAACTTAATGATATATAATGATTGAAGGTTACAGAAATACAATGTTACAAAAAGCTTAAGACCCAGATGATGCTCCTCGATTGGGACAGTTGTTCTTGTTGTGTCCTGGTTGCCGCCAGATACTACATAATCTTATCATTTTATCTGTGGAATCAATCTCTATCCTGATACGTGTGTTGTTTGGCCTTCCTTTTCTCTTTCTACGCATCTCTTCATTGTGCCAAACTATATCACCTTCATATGGAGGCCAGTATTCCTCCATTGGTAGTACCGAGAAGCTTTGATTATATACATTCATGACGGTGACGGTCTTGTACACATCAGATAAATGGTTGTAAGCGTCTTGACGAGTATAAGCGCATGCTGCAATGACATGGAAGCAAGGAATGCGAAAGGCCTGGAATTTTCCACAATCGCACCAACTTCTGTTTAGGCTAACAGCATAGGCTAAATTTGGTCTCCCCTCGTTGTGATCCATTGTTTCCTGGACGCTGAAATTTTGCCTATGACGGTCAAAGACTGTTACAGTGTGTGTGCTAGCTTTAATGCTCTCCTCTTTCATGACCTTCATGCAACACTCACTGAATACTTGCCCGGACATTAACACGCACTCCATCTCTCACCTCTGGTTGTGAACGTAGAAGCCAACCTATAATAGGTCGATCTTACCAAGGCGGTTATCGGCAGATTTTGAATTCCTTTGAATACCCCATTCATGCATTCCACAAGGTTTGTTATCATGTGGCCCCCATCGACAACCTCCGTCAAATGCCCTTGTCCGCTGCTCTACTGGTATGTTATTTAGCCATCTCCTTGCGTCTTCATTAGACAGTCTAATTTCATCACGATAATATTGAAATGACGGTTGAGTTAGAGCATACCCAACATTCACCACCTTCTTGCGAAGATTCTTATCTTTTATAACACGCGTGAAGTTTTGTGCAATATGTCTGATGCAATAGACATGGGTAGAAGGAGGATCATGCCATCCGTTGTCATGGTTGTTGTAGGCACTCTCAATGGCAGCATGTCTATCAGAAATCAAACAGAGATTGGCTTGTGGAGCCACATGCATTCTGAGATGTCGAAGAAAGAAACCCCATCCACCAGCCGTTTCACCTTCAACAAGAGCAAAGGCAATGGGAAAGACATTGTTGTTGCCGTCTTGTGCAACCGCCATGAGCAAAGTACCCTTGTATTTTCCGTATAACCAAGTGTTATCAATTTGAATAATAGGTTTGCAGAATGCGAAACCTTTGATGCACGGGTCAAATGCCCAAAAGAGACAGTGAAAGATTCTATTACCTGTAGTACAGGTTCCGTCTGGCATCATCGCTGGCAATGTCTACATAATTTCCATAGTTCCTGGGACATATGTTTTTAGTGCCCATAAAAACCGTGGCAATTCCTTGTATGAATCCTCCCAGTTGCCGAAAACTTGTTCAACAACCTTTGTCCTCGCATTCCAGGCTTTCTTGTAAGATTGAGTATAATTATATGTTATTCTGATATGGGATATAATTATACTCACCTTCACGGATGGGTCTTTATTAACCAACGGCAGAATGTCTTGACATATCAACATTGCGCTTAGTTTGCAGTGATCTTGTTCAACGTTAGTTGCAACGCAACTGTGAGGTGAGTCTATTGAAGCGATCTCCTAAGAGTCATTTTTCTTGTTCAACGGCAGAATGTCTTGACACACCCATGTCTCCCTTCAACCGTCCCGGTCGCCCATCAATGAGTCAACCACAACCCAACTTCTCTAGCATGGGTCATGAGCTCAGCTACGGCGGTACACCATTGATGCATACTGAAGACTATGCCGACTTGTCTGACTACCTCAACAGACCTTCTCCTGTAGTTGGAAGTGACGCTCTTGACCCCTCAGATGCTCAGACACCAGTACCAAATCATCAACGTGGGTTAGGGCCCCGGGTTAGGGTAGCTAGAGGATGTGGGACCGGAGGTCGGTTAGGTGATCCCGGTCATCACCATTATGTTTCTTTGTGTAAACGACAAATTTTATTAATATCAATTGGTCCTATATCAAATTTATCTATCACGTATACCATTTACAAAAAAAAAATATCATTTTACACTGAGGCTCCAATTGAATTGGCGCCTCCTCTTAAGTACTACACAGGGGCGCCAACCCAATTGCCCTAGCCAATCAAATTGGCGCCTCCATTCAAGTATTTAAGAGGAGGCGCCAATTGAATTGGCGTCTCCTCCTAAAAGTAGGGTAATTTGGGATTTTTTTTAGACAAAGGGTATTTTGGGAATTTTCTTTAAAAAGTGGATTATTTTTGTAAAAAATTTCTCTTCTCTCTCTCTCTCTCTCTCTCTCTCTCTCTCTCTCTCTCTCTCTCTCTCTCTCGCTCTCTCTCTCCTCTCTCCTCTCTCTCTCTCTCTCTCTCTCTCTCTCTCTCTCTCTCTCTCTCTCTCTCTCTCTCTCTCTCTTCTCTCTCTCTCTCTCTCTCTCTCTCTCTCTCTCTCTCTCTCTCTCTCTCTCTCTCTCTCTATATATTATATATATATATATATATATATATATATATATATTATATATATATATATATATATATATATTATATATATATATATATATATATATATATATAAAGTCAAAAAATCATTCATATTATTGTTTTCATATTTTATTTGGCTTTTAAAACAATAATATGAAAAATCATTTTCCTTCTAAAAGAGTGTAAAGTTTTGAATTCCAACAAATAAAATACAGGGGTAGGGGTGTATGTTGATGATAATATAGCTATGCTGAACTAAAAATCAATGACATTATCATAATATAAAACGACCATTAACTAGTAAAATAGTAGAACGAGTATCCACGAAGAAAAATGATCACATTCATCATGAAGAAATTTGCACAATGTAGCTTAATTATTGAAAATGATTACTGATGTATTGTTCTTTCCTCTCAGAATGATGAAACGCTGAATTAGTGGTAAGCAGTAACTATGATTTAATTATGAAGATGAATTACCTTTACATGCAGATGGAACATTTTATCATCATTACTTTAAAAAATAATGTCCAACTCTAAATAATTGCCTTTAGAATATTGTTAAAGATATAAAAAAAGAAAATTCTGTGTTGAAAATATCTTTTATTGCAAATAGTTTTAATATTTATTTTATTGTAGTGTGTGTCTCTATCTAAATGATATATTTTTTTTTTGCTAAAAGAGATTATTCATTTGTTTTCATTTCTATGTTTAGTTATGAATGATTGGACTTTTAAAGAGTCATATTACAATTTTCACCATAAATATATCTCAATGATTTTGTTAAGCTGCTATTCTAATCGAAAAAGTTAAAGTTAAAGTTTATAGTAATAATAATACAGTAAAGTTAAAGTCTTCACTAATATGATTACGCTACGGAAAGTAAATTAAAACCGAAGAAGCTTTTATGATTTGGGCATTTTTGCTTTTTTCTAGCCATATTTTTGTTACCGTTTATGAACGTTAAGTAGTGTCTCTTTTGATAAAGAAGAAAAAAGAGAATATGCAACTAGTAAGAATTGGAGTACATGGTATGCTTCCTACAAAGGAGACAATTCTCGATTAAAGAAAATACTTGTATGATTCTGAATATACATACAACTAACTAGGAAGTAGGAACTACAAATGGCAAGGTAGGTCAAGGATCAAAATATCAAATGCTTATGTAATTTCTTTAATTCATTATAAATGTTAAAATTAATATAATGATTAATCATCTATGGCATGCTTAAAATATAAATTATAATTTTAATCAAATAGTAGAAACTAAATAAACAAATAAGCATACATATGAATTAAGATTTATGACATATTTGTTGAAAGGATAATTCAGTATTTTAGTATTTCACTTACGTTATATTATTGTTTGTGTATATAAGTGAATAGTGTGTTTAGCCATTGATGTAACATAACATATTTTACACAAAAGTAGTGGAGTAATCATTCGATGTGTAATCGTTAGTGGAATAGTAGTGGAAGTTTGTAAGAGTTTATTATTCTCTCTCTCTCTCTCTCTCTCTCTCTCTCTCTCATATATATATATATATATATATATATATATATATATATATATATATATCTTCTCACTCTTCTTCCATCTTCATTTTCTTCACCTTGTGCACCAACAATTGGTATTTAGAGTCCCGATTCAGATCCACAGGGAAACACAAGAAAACATGAGTGAACGGTGAGGCGTTGTGTTGATTGATTTTGTTTCTTGAATTCATGTTGAATTTCTTATCGGAAATGTAACAGAATCACATTTCTTGATTCTGCGGGATTGGGAAACACTAGTGTTTGGTGAGATCTGAGTGATTTGCACAAGATTGAAGATGAACGAAATCGGTAATCTGAGTATTAAGCTTCCAACATTCAATGGCAAGAACTGGAATCGATCCATGATTCAAATCCGTGTAATGTTTGGCGTTCAAGATGTTCTTGATCTCGTCAATGAAGGTTACTTTTAGGTAGCACTTCCAGAAAATACAACAGATGCGTAGATAAATGTTCAGCATGATCTGAGGAAGAAGGATCATTAGGCGTTGTTCTACATCCATCAGTGTGTGAATGTGAATGTGAATGTGTTTGAGAAAATCATTGATTCAACGACGGTGAAGGTTGTGTGGGACACACTAGTATAGTGCTACGACAGTGATGCATCAGTGAAGAAGGTAAAGCTTCAATCTCTACGTAAGCAGTATGAGAATCTCAGCATGAAGAACAATAAGAAGGTACCTGACTACATCTCTAGAGTGATTATGATCACAAATGAGATGAAGTCGTGTGGAGAAACTCTCTCTGAAGAAAGTATCATTGAGAAGTTATTTAGATCTCTTACTTCTCAGTTTGATTACATTGTGGCAGCAATTGAACATTTTAAGGATCTTAGCACCATGAGAATTGAAGACCTCAAAGCAGTCTATAGGCACAAGAGTTGCGTCTGACTGAGAGAAACTTTGAGATGGAGGTAGAGAAGCAGGCTCTGAAATTAGCTTCTGGTAAGAAATATCAGAAGCAATCTTGGTCAAAAGCCAGGAACAGATCTGATGGTGTTCAGGAGTCAGAAACCTCAACTTCTGAAAGGCAGAAGAGTACTCAGAAGAGGAAGGAGAAGTATGACAAGCGGAAAGTTCAGTGCTACTATTTTCAGAAGAAGCAAACGTAGCCAGAGAAGATTCTGATGATGAATCTGTGCTATTTATGGCTTCTGAATCTGATGATGCGTATTTGGCAGACTGGTGGTATATGGACACTGGTTGCTCAAATCATCTTACTGGAAATAAGAAATGGTTGGTTGACTTTGACTCTAAAAAGAGGACAAAGATCAAATGTGCTGATGATAAATACCTCAATGCTGAAGGTACGGGAAATGTCAGAGTAGTTATAAATAATGGTAAAATAGCATTGAGTCAAAACGTCTGGTATGTTCCTGGCATGAAAAGAAATCTGATGAGTGTAGGTCAATTAATTGAGAAAGGTTTTTCAGTTACCATGAAAGACAATCTTTTGAAGTTGTATGGCTGTAGTCAGAAGCTGATTATGAAGTCAGAACATGGGAGGAATAGAACATTCAAAGTGAATGTTAAAATTGCAAACTCTGAATGCATTAGTGCAACAAGTGTGGTGAAGGAAGGTGAATTATGGCACAAAATATTTGGCCATATGAACTTCAGAAGTTTGGGACATTTGAATTCAAAGAAAATGGTACATGAAAGTCATGCAATTAAGAAGCCAGAGAAGTCATGTAATGTGTGCATGAGAGGGAAGCAACCAAGACTTCCATTTGCATCTGAAATGCCTTCAAGAGTAAAGCATGCTCTAGGCGTGGTGCATTCTGATGTGTGTGGACCATTTCCAATACCTTCACTTAGAGGGAATAAATACTTTGTGTCATTTGTTGATGATTTCACAAGGAAGACGTGAGTATCCCTTATAAATTTCAAACACGAGGTGTTTGCTAAATTTAAGAAATTCAAAATCAAGGCTGAAAATCAAAGTGGTCAGAAGCTGAAAATTCTCATAACTGATGGTGGAGGTGAGTATAACTCTTTAGAGTTCATAAAGTTATATAAGAAGAATGGAATTGAGCATGAGGTGACTGCTTCATACACTCCTCAATACAATGGTCTTGCTGAAAGAAGAAATTGAACTTTGTTTGATATGATAAGGAGCATGATGAAGAAAAAGAAGCTACCTCACACCTTGTGGGGAGAAGATGTTGCCACCTTAGCATATGTGCTCAACAGATGTCCATCCAAGAAGCTAAAGGAAATTGTTTCTTTAGAGAAGTGGACTGGAGATAAGCAAAGTGTGAGCCATCTGAAGGTGTTTAATTTTGTTTGTCACAAACATGTTCCAGATATTAAGAGAAGGAAGTTGGATGATATAAGCAGAACTATGTTTCTTGTAGGGTACCACAGTACATGTGCTTATAAGCTTTGTTGTCCTGTCACTAACAAGGTTGAATTCAGCAAAGATGTCATTATGAAAGAATCAAACGTGTGGTATTAGAAGAAGTCTTGATCCAACACTGGTGTAGAGTTAACCTCTGAAGATACTTCAGAATCTGAAGGTTCTTAAGATGAGTCAGAATTAGAAAATGATTTTGAAGGTGAGTCTGACTTTGAAGGCGAGTTTGACTTTGAAGGAGAATCTAATTCTGATCCAGATTCTAATGGTGATTTAGAATCTAGTGGAGATCTAGACTCTGGGAATATTACATACTCTGAAGGTGGTCATGCCTCTGAAGGTGGTACTTTTGGAGTTATAGCATCTGATATTGTTCCAGCGTCTGAAGGAGATTCTAAACATGTTTAGAGGCCACGAAGAATCAGAATCATATTAAGAATGTTTGTATAACTTTACATACTGCAAGATACCGAAATAGACTTTGAAGGGGGAGCCATTTAGTAGTAGACTCTTAACTAGTGAGTACAAAAGAAACACTTAAGAAGAAAGTGTAGCTGGAGGCCATGAAAGAAGAACTTGAGGCTATAGAAAGAAACATGATTTTGGAGTAAATTGAGATTCAAAAGGAAAATAAAGCTTGTGAAGAAGAGTTCTTCTTGTCGTTGGTTATGTTTTCGGTAAATTGTGGCAGTTAAAACTGATGTAACAGCACTTAAAAACCGCCACTATTTGCACATATTACTCAAAACGTAAAAATACCTTAGTTTTTAAAATATTATTAGGTGCACCCGGTTAGACATTCAAAATTTTCAAATTTTCATAAAAAAATCTTATTCCAACATTTTGCATCTTTCATACATCAAACATGACAATGTTTCATGAATATACACTCTTTAAAAAGGGTATATTGCATGCATATATACATGTGGTTTAAGTTTTTCAAAAAGAAACGCTTAGACACAAAACTTTTAGATTTCAAAAGAGATTCTTTGATATACAACTTTCATATCTCATAATCCAAACAAGTTTCTAAACTTTCAAATATGAAACTTTCTGTATGAATTTTCATACGTATTCATTAAGGTTTCATTCATATTATTCTGAGCACTTGTGTGTATATGTTTAAATTGTTATAAATATAAAGAGAAGATAAATTAATACATAATTGATTCAAGACCTATAACTTTTTTTACAAATTCAGATTTGTATATACCTTGTTGTCCAAGATTGTTGGAAACAACAAAATAAAAAAGAAATGATTGTTTTCTTTTTTGTGCTTGTGTTGCTTATGTTAGAAGATTGTAGGATTGGTCTTGGTTGAAGACTTATTCAAATATATGACATGGTTTAAAATCTCTCACGGGTAGTGAAAGGAGTGGAGTACTCTCAGATTGTGAGGGGAACTAGTATACATCATTGTGTCATTTACTTTCTGCATTTATTTTCATATCAATTCTGAAAATTAACAAAACTAGTGCTAACGCTTCAAACTGATAAAAGTCCAATCAATCTAATTCACCATCCCTCTTAGAGACTGCGTATAAACTAACAATTGATATCAGAGCAGGTTCAAGTAATCTGGTCTTGTAATCCATAATGGCTTCCGCAAACCCGGTGTTCAGAGATGGTGGCAGCAATAACAAGTCTCCATTATTCTGTGGTGAATACTTTGATTTTTGGAAAATTAGCTTGAAGGTTCATCTAGAAGCACCGGAAAGAAAAGTTACATGTTTTGATTGTGGAAAAATGGGACATGTGAAGAGTGAATGTCCTACACTTGAAAAGAGAGATAAATTCAAAAGCAAGAATCACAAAAGGGAAAAGAGAGTATATGTAGCATGGGATAACAAAGAAATAAGTTTATCTTCATATGAAGATCATGCAACCAAGGCAGTGATGGCCTTACATCATTCAAGTGATGAAGAACATGAGGTTAGTAATTCTGAAACTAATGATATTCCATCTTATGATGAACTACAAAGTGCCTTTCATGAATTACATGATGAACTTTTGAAACTTTATAGAAAATATTCAAGTCAAATTATTTTAAATCTAGAAAGAAAGGATAATAACACTCAAGTGGAGTTAGACTTAATCAAAAATTTAGCATGTAATAATTGTTCATCTCTTAAGTCTAAAATTGTTGAATTAAACCAAGAAATTATGAAATTTGAAACTGGTTAAATTGATTTAGAAAATGTGTTCAGTAGTAAAAAAAATCAAATAATAAATATGGTCTTGACTTTACTAACTTTGATAAACCTGGTACAAGTCAAACAATATTTGTAAAGGCTACTAACAAATTCAACAATGAAGAATCAAAGATAGAACGTGTTTTAAATGATCATAACAGGATTTATAAAAGGAATCATGTTTTAAGATGTACTTGTTTCTATTGTAAAGCAAAAGGTCATACTACTAATGCTTGCTACGTAAGAAATTATGGTATCCCTTATAGTGAGTATGTATGGGTGAGGAAGGTATCTAACCCAAAAGGATCAAAGAAAATTCGGTACCTAGATGTAACTAATTATTTTGTAGGTACTTGAAGGTCATGTGCTAGCATTGTCAAATCAAGATTGATCCTTCAAGACACAAGACCATATTATATGGTAGTTCTAAAAGTTTCATTAATTGAAAAGATGTTTTGAAGAAGCATCAACATTGATATTAACTTTGACATCAAATCCTTATGAAGGAGATAAGTGTCTAATTTTATGATATTAATTCTCAATTACAACAATATATCCTTCCTATGTTATGAATTTTCTTTGTACTTTATTCTACTTTGTCTTCTTTTTTATGATGTCAAAAGGGGGAGAAATAGTAGGTGTTGTATTTGTTCTTGTTCGTAGTATTTTCAGGGGAGAAAGTCTTGAATTTCAAATGCAATTGGGAGATATATAAGATAGGGGAGATTCTAGTTGCTACTCAACATTTCAAAAACTCACATATTGAAGCAACTCATTGATGAACAAGTAAAATTTCAAAGGATGTTTTGTCATCATCAAAAAGGGGGAGAATGTGAAGAAGAGTTCTTTTTGTCCTTGATTATAGTTTTGATGAAGACAAACATATCAACAAAATTAGTAATGATAATTCACAAAATGGAATTGTGAATTAACATGAGATTTGAAAGTTAGCATGTACCTTAATTATTTTAATTTATTATTGAAGAATGTATTTGAAGAACCATACATCAAATTCATCCAATATGTCAAGTTCCCTTCGAATCTTGTAGAGCGATTCTTGTAGAGCGATTCTTTGTGAAAATATTCGTGAGTTGGTTATGAGTATCCATGAATGTAACTTCAACATCGCCTTTAAGCACATGATCACAGAGGAAATGATGTCGAATATCGATATGTTTTGTTCTTGAGTGCATGATTGGGCTTTTGGTTATGTTTATGGCACTTGTATTATCACACTTTAACGGAATGCATCCAAGGTCTACGTAGTCGCTAAGTTGTTATTTCAACCAGAGTATTTGAGCGTAACAAATTCCCGCAGCAATATATTCTGCTTCGGTCATACTAAGAGCCACACATGCTTGCTTTTTACAGGACCGCGATTCAAGAGCGTTTCCTAGAATATGGCATGTGTCGCTTGTGCTTTTTTGATCTATTTTACAACCTGCATAATCTGAGTCAGAATAACCAATCAAGTTACATACACTACCTTTAGGATACCATAAGCCGACATTTGTTGTTCCTTTGAGATACTTCATGATTCTCTTCAAGGAGGCAAGATGTGATTCTTTCGAATTGGCTTGAAACCGTGCACAAAACAAACACCAAACATTATGTCAGGACGGCTTGCCGTCAAATATAATAACAAACCAATCATACCTCGATATTTTGTGATATCAATTGAAACACCGGATTCATCTTGATCTATATACGTTCCAGATCCTATTGGAGTAGCCATTGCTTTGCAATTGTCCATGTCAAATCTTTTCAACAACTCTTTGTAATACTTGGATTGGTTGATGAAGATGACATTATTTAGTTGCTTAATTTGAAGTCCAAGAAAATAATTCATTTTATCCATCATAGACATTTTGAACTCTCCTTGCATCATCGATAAAAAATCTTCACAAAGATCTTTGTTTGTTGAACCAAATATGATATCATCAACATAGACTTGAACCAATAAAGTATGATTTTTAATTTTCTTAATAAAACGTATTATCAACTTTACCTTTTTCAAATCCACTTTCACATAGAAAGTTACTAAGCTTGTCATACCATGCTCTTAGTGTTTGCTTTAAGCCATAAATAGCCTTTTTCAACTTGAATACATGTTAAGGATTCTTGAAGTCTTCAAAATGGGGAAGTTGTTTGACATAGAATTCCTTATTGATGTTTCCATTCAAGAAGGCGCTCTTGACATCCATTTGGAATAACTGGAAATTTAATGGACAAGCATAAGCAAGTAATAAACGAATAGCTTCTAACCTTGCAACTGGAGTGAATGTTTCTTCAAAGTCGATTCCTTCTACTTGATTGTAACCTTGATCCACCAACCTTTCTTTATTTCAAACAATTATACCATTCTCATCAAGTTTGTTCTTAAAAACCCATTTGGTACCTATGATGTGTTTACCACTTGGCCTAGGAACAAGCTCCCAAACTTGATTCCTTTCGAATTGATTTAATTTTTCTTGCATGGCAAGTATACATTTGTTATTTTCTAAGGCTTCGTCAATTTTGGAAGGTTCTATTTGAGAAACAAATTCCATATTCAAGCAAGCGTCCTTGAGATTTAGCCTTGTTGCTACATATTGACTTATATCACGAATAACTTTGTCAATTGGATGATCATGATGTGTTCTCCATTCTTTAGGTATATCACTATGATTTGTCTCTTGTTGAATTGGTTCCTTTGTATGTTTCAATTGATCATCATTGTTGGCTTTGGAAGCATCTTCCAAAGGAACTTCTAAAATATCATCATCATCACAAATAACAATATCCTCCTTATAGGGGTTAGAGTCATCAAAGGAAACATGCATTGATTATTTTATACTTAAATTTATTTTATTATAAATCCTATATGATTTACTATTAAGAGAATAGCCAAGAAAAATACCTTTGTCGGACTTCTCGTCAAACTTACCGAGATTGTCTTTGTCATTGTTTAGGACAAAGCACTTGCATCCAAATATGTGAAAGTTAGAAATGTTTGGCTTTCTTCCCTTGAAGAGTTCATATGGGGTCTTTTTCAAAATTGGTCTTATAATAACTCGATTACTTACATAGCATGTCGTGCTTACCGCATCCGCCCAAAAATATTTTGGAAAATTTGAACCGGTAAGCATCGTTCTTGCAAGCTCTACTAGAGACGTATTCTTTCTCTCCACCACTCCATTTTATTAGGGAGTCCTTGATGCTGAAAAATTGTGAAAGATCACATGTTCTTCATAAAACTCTTCAAACGATGCATTTTGGAACTCTCCACCATGATCGCTTCTTATGGAAGAATTGTTTAGTGATTTTTCATTATGAATTTGATTTACATACTTCTTGAATGCCTTGAATATATCACTTTTATTTACTAAAAAGAATGTCCAAGAATATCTAGAAAAATCATCAACAATAACTAAAGCATATACATTACCTCCGAAACTTCTTGGATTCTAATTCTGATTCTGAAGGTGATAATGTAGATGCCACAACTTTCAAGCAGTTGGTTGGATCTCTGAGGTATTTGTGTAATACCAGATCTAACATTTTTTATGAAGTTGGAATGATTAGTAAATTCATGAGTAAACCGAAGTGGTCTCATTACCAAGTTGCTGTCAGGATTCTAAGGTATATTAAGGGGACTATAAAGTATGGAGTTTTGTTCCCTTCTGGTGAAAAGGCTAATTCAGAGCTGATGTGTTACTCAGACTTCCATTGGTTTGGAGACAGAATTGATAGAAGAAGTACTTATGGATATTTGTTTAAGTGTCTAGGAGGTCCTATTTCGTGGTGTTCCAAGAAGCAACCTGTTGTTGTTTTTGTAAATCTATGAAGCTGACTGTATTGCATGTATTGTGGCGGCATGTCAAGTTGTTTGACTTCTGAATTTATTGCAGGATCTGAAGATCAAAGTAAACAAGTTTCTGAAGTTGATGATTGATAATAAGTTTGTAATCAATATTTCCAAGAACCCAATGTTGCATGGGAGAAGCAAACATATTGAGACTAAGTATCATCTTATGAGAAGTCAGATTCATAATGGAGTGCTAGAAGTTATGCATTGTAGCACCCAGAAGCAGTTGGCAGATGTTCTGACGAAAGCGATCAAGACTGATCAATTTCTCCACTTGAAAGATGGGATTGGTTTCATTAGTTTTGATTAGTTAAATCATGAATTAAGGGATGGTGTTGAAGGGTAATTCAGTATTTTAGTATTTTTTATATATGACATTATTGTTTGTGTATATAAGTGAGTAGTGTGCTTAGCCATTAATATAATGTAACATGTTATATGCAAAAGTAGTGGGGTAGCCATTATTTGTGTAACCGTTAGTGGAATAGTAGTGGAAGTTTATTAGAGTTTGTTACTCTCTCTCTCTCTCTCTCTCTCTCTCTCTCTCTCTCTCTCTCTCTCTCTCTTCTTCCATCTTCATCTTCTTCACCTTGTGCACCAACAATATTGATGTATAAAAAAAATCTAAAAATATATAAAAGGGACCCACAAATATTATTCAGGTTTTTCTTCAATATGGATTTTGTATTTCTTATTATTCCGACGAGAAGAATTAGTGATGATTTTCAAAACTGAACTCACCCATTAAAAAATTGCTAATTGAACTGAACCAAATTAAAAACCGCAAAAAAATGAATTTTACATTTGGTTTGAATGTTTTTGGACTACTTTCTAATAAAATTATGCGATTCGGTTTGGTTTGTGATTTGTATTTTATAAACCGAACCAAATCGAACAAAACTACATTATGTTATAAATTCTTACAAACTATTATATTTTTTAATTCTTTAGAAAACTCAACAAGGACTACGTATATATTCTATGGGACTTTTTGTATGATATTTATTTTAATTTACATATCAATAAAACATAAAATATTTTTTATTTATAAATACTATTATTTTTATTTGAAATGAAACTGTTATATATTTATTTTTCTTTTCACTTTTAATTTATTAACATTAATAAAGATAAGATTAAAAGAAAAAGTTTAAATTACATTACTTTATATCTTTACATATAAAATATTAATAGTATTTCAAATTTATTGAAGCATGCAATTTCATATATTTTTTTAGACATAAAATAAAATTGTAATACGCAAATGATATTTATGAATCAAATTATAAATTTATTTTGACAACTATAAACTTATTTTAGGGTAATATATAAATAAACACAAAATTATGTTGTCTTTTATATGTGTATATATGACTCAATAAAAATATTTTAGAAAATAAAACTGACCGAATCAATCCAAACCATATTATTTTATTTTATTTTGTTCGGTTTTATTTTTAAAACTTAACTGAGCAAACCGAACTACGCATTTCTTCTCTTGTAATTCAGATGAATTTTAGCGTCAAAACTGCTCAAAGCACACTATGAACCCCCTACTAGCCCCCATCCGCATACATTGTTGGGTGCAAGTGTGAGTGATTAAAGTCCCACATTGCCTATGAATGTATGGAAGGTTAGATTTATAAGAGGCGAGGCATATTTACTTAACACCTTAAGGTTTTGGGTTGAGATATGGTGTCTCCCTCTCTTCTAGTCCTGGAGCATTAGTCTCATTGGTGCTCATGCCTTCCCGGACTTCGCAAAAGTGATATCAGAATCACAGTTTGGATTTTTGGGGGAGCATGAGCTAGATCCGGTGTTAGATCCTGTTATAGGATATGGGGGACTCACACTTATGGAGGATAATATTGGGTGCAATTATAAGTGGTTAAAATCCCATATTTCCTATGAATGTGCGGAATATTGGATTTATAAGAGAAATTATCTATTACCCTAACACCTTAAGAATTTGGGTTGAGATGTGGTGTGTCCCTCTCTTCTTGTCCTATAGCATTACTCCTATTGGTTCTCCCGACTCTCCCGAATTCCCCAACAATCCACCCATTTAACATTTTCCCCCCATAAGATGTGTTTCTTTTTTTTCTCTATGTTTTGCTTCATTTTTTCCCAATAATTGGTATCAGAGCTTTTGGTTTGATCTGGAGATAAGTGTTCTTAGTATGCTATATGGTTGAAGTTTTGTCTGATCTTCTACATCATAAAAGAAGGGTAGTATTGTGAAAGAGTTGTTGAGTTGCTGTCAAAAATTATGCTGTTTAGTTTGGCTAGAGAAAATTGATGTAACAATTTTTTTGACATGTGGAAAGTTCAAGTCAAAGATATGTTAATACAATCAAGATTACACAAGGTGCAAGATCATGTCGGTGTTTGAAGAGCTTCCCGCCAACAAGGAAGTTGCACTATAATGTTTCAACATGATTTTCGATGTTTGAAAATTCTTAAAGTGGTTTAGCTTCAAGTGAAATATACTCTTATTTAGGTGGAGTATGATAGTTTTTTAAAATTATGATTGTCGGTGAAGACAATGTGAAATTCTTAGAGTGGTTTAGCTTCAAGTGAAATATTTTCTTCATGATAAAGTATATGATTGTCGGTGATGACAATGTGAAATTATAGAAGTGGTTTATCTTCAAGTGAAATATATTCTTCATGAGAGAGTATGATAGCTTTTAAAACTATGATTGTCGGTGAAGGCAGTGTGAAAATTCTTGGAGTGGTGTAGCTTCAAGTGACTATACTCTTTATGGTGGAGTATGATTGTCGAAGAAGACAATGAAAGTTTATGTATTATTTTCAACCAAGGTGGAGATTATTGGGGTTAGTTGAAAATATACATGTTTATACTCTTTATGGTGGAGTATGATTGTCGGTGAAGACAATGAAAGCTTATGTATTATTTTCAATCAAGGTGGAGATTATTGGGGTTGGTTGAAAATATACATGTTGAAGAAGTCTCATATCGCTTAGTTTTGTGAATGGAGAGAGAGTCCAAGGCTATATATAGGATACAAGTTCTTTGAAGGCCCACATCGCTAAGTTCTATGAAGGGAAAGGGAGTCTAGGGCTATATATAGGATTCAAGTTCTTCAGTCCAAGATGCACCAGTCAAAAGCATTTTAAGCTTGTAGTGTTGTGTTAAAGTGTTAAAGTGTTGTGAGATGTAGTTCAATATTTGTTGTAGAGGGTGTGGGTGTAATAGGGGTCTGGGTTAGTTGAGGGTATATTATATGTCATAACAATTCTCACATAGTATTATTCTCTAGTTGTCATTTGACAACGGTTGTGGTTTTTGTTGGAACAAGATTTATTTATGCCCTTAAAAGATATTGGTGATAATAATGTATTTAAAGAACAATAGGATTTGCTAATAGTTGTTCAAGTGTGTAGGTTCCAAAGTCAAACTATATCAAGGTTTCAAGCATGTCAAAAGACTTAGTTCCACAAAGAAGTGACGCAAGTTATGATTTAATAGAATATGTAGTAGTTCATTAGCATCTGAAGGCATCAGACTTTGAAGGTTCAGAATCTGGTCTAGACCCAACTTCTGATGACAACTCAAATTCTGAAAGGATGAAGGACGTCTGATCTGTACATTATACCAAAGTAGTCTTGTCTTATTAAAGCCCCATATTTCTAGACAAAGTCAACCAGGGCTTCATTTTGCAAGGCTCAAGAAATAGATATGTGACATCTTCAGTCTATTCTACCTTTTGGTAGATATCTAGTTCTTTGAAAGGTCCTAAGAGCATTGTTATTTTTCAGTGGATAAAACTTTAGACCAAATGCTAGTATCTAATGTATCTCTTGCTACACTTCTTCACTAAGCTTGCTCGTTATGTTCAAATCCTCCAACGGCTATTTTTCTGGTCCTATAAAAGGAAGTTCAAGGATATGAAGAAGTAAGGGGAAATGTTGGTCTAGTTGATCAATATGGGTTCGTTGACTATTGTTGAAAACTCTGAAAATGCTAAAGATTCAAATATTGTGGAAGTATTTGAATAAGCTATCAACATAGACACACAACACAAAAAGCATTTGAACGGATGATAACAGTTATGTGTCTAGGTAGCGAACGTGCGAGGACGGAGTTACCGTTAGAAATATATTTTGGACTCATCCTTGTAGATGTTCTTGATTAGCTGCATTTTGTGTTAAAACACTTACTGTGTTAAAACACTTACTGTAGTTAGATGTCTTGACTGATGTCATGACATGCTTAAGTAGTATGCTGTAGGATTAGCTAATACAGGATTTACTGGATGTCAAACGGAATGTTATGACATTCATCCCTGACAGCAGATGCTAAATTATAGGCCAGTTAGTTTTTTTGTTATGTTTCAGTATTTATCTCAAGTTGATTTTCAGGAAACTAACAGCTGTGGTAAAAGTAAGAAACCTAGCATATAGCCTATGTTTTGGATGTCAAACTGAATGTTATGACATTCATCCCTGACAGCAGATGCTAAAGTATAGGCGAGTTAGTTTTTCTGTTATGGTTCAGTATTTATCTCAGGTTATTTTTCAGGAATCTAACAGCTGTGCTAAAATCCAGGAAACTAACAGATGTGTTAAAATTAAGAGACCTAGCATATAGCCTATTTGTTAGCACCCTAATGTGTGGAAACTATGTTAACTTGCTTGACCTTAATTTCAGGAAATTCAAGTACAAGGCCCAAGTGCTGCATTATAAAAGGATGGCAATCCTACTTTCAGCAGGTCAAGGGTTGGAAGCGTGTAGAATTAAATATATCATTATATATCCTTGTTGTACTTTGATTGTGTCTTGAATTAGTTTTTACTTGTGAGCCAAGCAATTATCACCTAGATGATTGCATTGGACTAGGGTGTTTATTGAGTTGTAATTGTTGTGTCACTCTAAGCTTTTAAGCGTGAGTGCTGTGTTTCTTGATTAAAGCTTTTAAACACAATCAAGAGTTGTTTGAAGTATATCTTCACCACTGACTTTAAAATTATTAAAGATGGTAATCACTGTTGTGATTGAGGGGGAGTGAGTAGGAACTCAGGTCTTAGTGTAGATTGAAATTGCATTGGGTAGGTCTTAAGTGATAGGATTAAATTGGTGGTTTAAGTCCTGAATTAATACCTCTTATAGTGGATTTCCTCCCTGGCTTGGTAGCCCCCAGAAGTAGGTGTGTTTGTCACCGAACTGGGTAAACAATTCTCTGTATTTTACATTTACTGTCTGCATACATTACCTGTCTGCGCAGAAGTGGATGTCATAACATCCAGTGTGACATCGATAGTCTATTACTAGAATTTCAATTGGCATCAGAGAAGACATCCTGCCTGTTAATTTCTGGGTGAGATCTAGGGACGTTACTTTCTAGTACCATGGACAAGGATGTAGGATTCTCAAATAGACCACCCATGCTGGATGGTTCTAACTATGATGACTGGAAACCTCGTATGATAGCCTTCTTGAGGTCTCTGGATAGCAAGGTCTGGAGAGCTGTCAACAAAGGATGGGAACATCCAACGAAGACAGGTAAAGATGGAGTCATTATGCAAATTCCTGAAGAAGAGTGGGATAAAGAGCAAGAGGCATTAGCCCTTGGAAACTCTAAGGCTTTGAATGCACTGTTCAATGGGATAAATAAGAACATTTTCAGACTGGTGCATCACTGTGAACTGGCTAAAGAAGTTTGGGATACTCTCAAAACAACTCATGAAGGGACCTCCAAGGTAAGGATGTCTAAACTCCAGATGCTGACTACTAAGTTCGAAAATATGAGGATGAAAGAGGATGAGACTATTCATGACTTCCACATGAATATTCTTGAAATTGCCAACACTTCTGGAGGCTTAGGAGAAAAATGTCTGAAGAAAAACTTGTAAGAAAGATTTTCAGATCATTGCCCAAGAGATTTGCCATGAAGGTTACTGATATAGAAAAGGCTCAAGATATCTGCAATATGAAGGTTGATGAGCTTATTGGTTCTCTCCAAACTTTTGAAATGGGCTTATGTGAGAATATTGAAAAGAAAAACAAAAGCATAGCTTTTGTATCAAATACTAAAGAGGATTCAGAAGAAGGAAATATTGGAGGTGATGAAAGTATATCATAATCTATAGCCATGCTTGGAAGACAGTTCAACAAGTTCATAAAGAAGATTGATCAAAAAGGTAGACCAAATGTCAAGAACACTTCATCTGACATCAGTAGAAGATCAACATCTGAAAAAAAGTTCAACCAAGGCAAGGGAATCCAGTGTCATGGATGTGAAGGTTTTGGACACATTAGAGCTGAATGTCCTACCTTCCTCAAGAAGCAAAAGAAGGGACTATCTGTCACCTGGTCTGATGGAGACTCTGAGAGTGAATCAGAAGGAGAATCTGCAAAACATGTCACTGCACTAACTAGTGTTTATGCCTCTGATGATGACTCAAGTGGAGATGAACTTACATTTGATGAACTTGCTGCTTCATATAAAGAGTTATGTGTCAAAAGTGCAGAAGTGTGTATACAAGGAGAAAAGCAGAAGAAACTCATCAAGGAGCTGGAAGCTGAGAAGAAGAAGCATCTAACAGTCATAGATGGTCTAAATGGTGAGATAACCTTGCTGACCTCTAAGCTAGATCAAATGACAAAATCCATCAGAATGCTGAATAAAGGAACTGACACTTTGGAAGAAATTCTAAAGGTGGGACAGAAATCAGGAACCATGTATGGTTTAGGCTTTGTTAAGGAATCCTCATCTGAACTCAAAAGCTCAAAGGCTGAAGTTCAGAAAATCAAGCAGAAGTCACAACCAATGTCACAACATCATGGAAACAGGAGGATTAACCATCAAAAGAAGAAATTTCAAAGATGGAGATGCCACTACTGTGGTAGATTTGGTCACATAAAACCCTTCTGTTACAGGTTGCATGGTTATCCTAACCAGATCCCTCAAGTCAGACCTAAGCAGATGGCATCTAAGCATAATGCCCCCATCAAGAAACAACAATGGGTTGCTAGATTAGCTCACACATCTCTAAGGGCATCTACCAAAGAAGACTGGTATTTTGATAGTGGTTGCTCAAGACATATGACTGGGATGAGTAACTTATTGGTAGATATACAACCTCATACTACCAGTTATGTGACTTTTGGTGATGGAGCTAAAGGAAAAATCAAAGGTGTTGGTAAGCTGGACAGTCCTGGAGCTCCAGAACTGAATAATGTGTTGTTAGTAAACGGACTAACTGCTAATCTCATCAGCATAAGCTATCTATGTGATCAAGGCTTCAATGTACAGTTCACTAAGGAAGAATGTGTTGTGACAAATGGAGAAAATAAAGAAGTTATGAGAGGATCCAGATCCAAAGATAACTGATATCTATGGGAACCTAAAGTATCAAACGACTCCTCAATGTGCTGCTTAGCCAAGGAAAAACAGGAAGTGAAGTTGTGGCATAGAATACTTGGACATCTTCATTTAAGAGGAATGAAGAAGATCATATCCAAGGAAGCAGTTAGAGGAATCCCAAAGCTTCTTATTGATGAAGGAAAAGTCTGTGGAGAATGCCAGGTTGGCAAGCAAACCAAGACATCACATCCTAAGCTTGGACATCCTACAACACCCAAAACTCTGGAACTTTTGCACATGGACTTAATGGGACCTATGCAGATTGAAAGTCTTGGTGGGAAGAGATATGCCTATGTGGTTGTTGATGACCATTCCAGATACACATGGATAAGCTTCATCAGAGAAAAATTAGATGCATTTGATGTCTTCAAAGATCTATGCATAAGACTCCAAAGAGAAAAGGATAGTAGTGTTATCAGAATAAGAAGTGACCATGGAAGGGAGTTTAAAAATTCCAAGTTTGATGATTTTTGTTCATCTGAAGGAATAAGTCATGAGTTTTCCTCACCTATTACTCCTTAGCAAAATGGAGTAGTTGAAAGGAAGAACAGAACTATTCAAGAGTCTTCTAGAGCAATGATTCATGCAAAGAAGCTTCCTATGAACTTTTGGGCTGAAGCTATGAATACAGCTTGCTATGTTCACAACAGAGTTACCTTGAGAAAGGGAACCTCTTCCACTCTGTATGAAATATGGAAAGGCAGAAAACCTACTGTGAAGTACTTTCATATCTTTGGAAGCAAATGTTACATTCTTACAGATCGTGAACAGAGAAGAAAAATGGATCCCAAAAGTGATTAGGGTATATTCCTGGGATACTCTACTAACAGCAGAGCATACAGAGTTTTCAACTCCATAACTAATGTCCTGATGGAATCCATAAATGTTATTGTTGATGATAAAGATGAAGAATCCAATGTCATAGAGGATGTTGGAACATTCCTTAAGACTTCAACAGAAATACCAGTTAAGACTGAAGATGTACAGGATACTCCTCCTGGACTTGAGTTAGAAGCTTCCAACAAGGTGCCTTCTATCTGGATTCAGAAAGACCACCCTAAGGATCTTATCATAGGAGATCCCAATAGTGGTGTGATTACCAGATCAAGGGAGAATACTCAAATTCCTGCTTTGTATCTAAGGTTGAACCTAAAAATGTGAAAGAAGCTCTGACTGATGAATATTGGATCAATGCTATGCAAGATGAATTGGAGCAGTTTAAAAGGAATGAAGTATGGGAGTTAGTTCCAAAACCTGAAGGGACTAACATCATTGGTACCAAGTGGATTTACAAGAACAAGTCTGATGAGAAAGGAGTAATCACTAGGAATAAAGCAAGACTAGTGGCACAAGGGTATACTCAAGTTGAAGGGGTTGATTTTGATGAGACTTTTGTACCTGTTGCAAGACTTGAGTCAATAAGGTTGCTGTTAGGTGTTGCCTGCATTCTAAAGTTCAAATTGTTCCAAATGGATGTGAAGAGTGCCTTTTTAAATGGCTACTTGAATGAAGAAGTCTATGTGGAACAACCTAAAGGGTTCAGTGATCCTAACCTACCAAAACATGTGTACAAGTTGAGGAAAGCTCTGTATGGATTGAAGCAAGCTCCTAGAGCTTGGTATGAGAGGCTGACTGAATTTCGGACTAGTAATGGTTACAGAAAAGGAGGGATAGATAAGACTTTGTTTGTGAAGGATGAAGATGGCAAAATCATGATTGCCCAAATATATGTGGATGATATTGTCTTTGGTGGAATGTCAGATAGAATGGTGAAACACTTTGTTAACCAGATGCAATCTGAATTTGAAATGAGTTTGGTTGGAGAATTGACTTATTTTCTTGGACTGCAAGTTAAACAGATGAAAGATTCTATGTTTCTCTCCCAAAGCAAATATGCCAAGAACATAGTTAAGAAGTTTGGTATGGATAATGCTAGTCACAAAAGAACTCATGCACCTACTCATTTAAAGTTAACTAAAGATGAAGGAGGTTCTAGTGTTGATCAATGCTTGTATAGAAGCATGATAGGTAGCCTACTATATCTAACTGCTAGTAGACCTGACATTGCCTATGCAGTTGGTGTGTGTGCTAGATACCAAGCAGAACCCAAAGTGAGTCACTTAAATCAAGTCAAGAGGATTCTCAAGTATATTAATGGGACTTGTGATTATGGTATGCTATAGTCTCATGGCTTTGAGCCTATCTTATCTGGGTATTGTGATGCTGATTAGGCTGGGAGTGCTGATGACAGAAAAAGCACATCAGGAGGATGTTTCTTCTTGGGAAACAATCTCATATCGTGGTTCAGCAAGAAACAGAACTGTGTATCATTATCCACTGTAGAAGCTGAGTACATAGCAGCTGGAAGCAGTTGTTCCCAACTGGTATGGATGAAACAGATGTTGATTGAGTACAATGTCTCTCAGAATGTCATGACATTATTCTGTGACAATCTCAGTGCCATCAATATTTCAGAGAATCCTATCCAACACAGCAGGACCAAACATATTGACATTAGACATCACTTCATAAGAGATCTGGTAGAAGACAAAGTGATTACCTTGGAACATGTGGCAACTGAACTACAACTTGCTGACATATTTACAAAGGCTTTGGATGCTACTCAGTTTGAAAATTTAAGGGGCAAGTTGGGAATATGTCTTTCTGAGGAATTATAGCAACTAAGGATGTTGGGAATGTACTGTTTAATATTTCAAATTATTAAACAATTGAAAGTGTACTCTGATTGGTCAATAGATAATAGTTATTTCACTTGCAACAAGTGTGTTCACAAGATGTTAGGGGGATATCCTAACATGAGATATCCTATGTACCTGCTGGATTCTTCCAGGATGTCAGACCCGAGGTCATGACAACCTGTTCACAGAACATTCAGTGTGAATGTTTGGTGTTTTGTGATTGCACAATTAATGGCAATCTATGTATGATTGAAGATCTGATTTGTGGTTGTAATTTGGCACTCTAAAACTGTTAAGCACGAGTGTGACTACTTGATCAAAGCTGTGAAGCAAGATCAAGTGGGTGTTGTCTTGATCAAAGTTGTAAAGCAAGATCAAGAGTATGTCTTCTTGATTTAAACTGGGAAGTAAAATCAAGAGTGTGTTTCAGATATGTGCTTGTATTTTTTTCTGTACTATTAAGTGTTGCTCTGGTAACATTTTTGACAAAAAGGGGGAGTAACACTTGTACCCCAGGACAACAGATTTCCTTGAAGTTGAAGGTCCTCTAAACAAGAGGTTATGTTGTTGTTTGCTATCTGCTTGATCCTCTATTGTGTTGCTGCTGTTTGAAGTTTATCTTCTATGTTTGCCAAGTGTATTAGCTAATTTGATTCTCTGCTTGGATGTGTGCTTTCTACTGCTGTGAACTCTGTTGTGATGCCAAGTTGTTTTAGCCAAAAATTTGCCAAAGGGGGAGTTTGTAGATGTTCTTGATTGGCTGCATTTTGTGTTAAAACACTTACTGTGTTAACACTTACTGTGTTAAAACACTTACTGTGTTAAAACACTTACTGTAGTTAGATGTCTTGACTGATGTCATGACATGCTTAAGTAGTATGCTGTAGGATTAGCTAATACAGGATTTATTGGATGTCAAACGGAATGTTATGACATTCATCCCTGACAGCAGATGCTAAATTATAGGCCAGTTAGTTTTTCTGTTATGTTTCAGTATTTATCTCAGGCTGATTTTCAGGAAACTACCAGCTGTGCTAAAAGTAAGAAACCTAGCATATAGCCTATGTTCTGGATGTCAAACTGAATGTTATGACATTCATCCCTGACAGCAGATGCTAAAGTATAAGCGAGTTAGTTTTTTTGTTATGGTTCAGTATTTATCTCAGGCTGTTTTTCAGGAATCTAACAGCTGTGCTAAACTCCAGGAAACTAACAGATGTGCTAAAATTAAGAGACCTAGCATATAGCCTATTTGTTAGCACCCTAATGTGTGGAAACTAGGTTAACTTGCTTGACCTTAATTTCAGGAAATTCAAGTACAAGGCCCAAGTGCTGCATTATAAAAGGATGGCAATCCTACTTTCAGCAGGTCAAGGGTTGGAAGCGTGTAGAATTAAATATATCATTATATATCCTTGTTGTACTTTGATTGTATCTTGAATTAGTTTTGACTTGTGAGCCAAGCAATTATCACCTATATGATTGCATTGGACTAGGGTGTTTATTGAGTTGTAATTGTTGTGTCACTCTAAGCTTTTAAGCGTGAGTGCTGTGTTTCTTGATTAAAGCTTTTAAGCACAATCAAGAGTTGTTTGAAGTATATCTTCACCACTGACTTTAAAATTATTAAAGGTGGTAATCACTGTTGTGATTGAGGGGGAGTGAGTAGGAACTCAGGTCTTAGTGTAGATTGAAATTGCATTGGGTAGGTCTTAAGTGATAGGATTAAACTGGTGGTTTAAGTCCTGAATTAATACCTCTTATAGTGGATTTCCTCCCTGGCTTGGTGGCCCCCAGACGTAGGTGTGTTTGTCACCGAACTGGGTAAACAATTCTCTGTGTTTTACATTTACTGTCTGCATACATTACCTATCTGCGCAAAAGTGGATGTCATAACATCCAGTGTGACATCGATAGTCTGTTACTAGAACTTCAGTCCTGATTCCATAAAGTTGTTCAACATATTTCCTACTATGCTCATACTTGATTTAACATACAAGACCAACAAGTATAGACTTCCATTATTGGAGATGGTTGATGTTACCTCAACTGAGAAGACCTATTCTGTCGGGTTTGCATTTCTAGAGAGCGAGAAAGATGAGAATGTTACTTGGGCCTTAGAGGTGTGTCGGGCAATGTTGAAGGACTGGGATGAGATGCCTAAAGTGATTGTTACCGACCACGGTATCACCGTGATGAATTCGGTTGCAAAGGTATTTGCTACTTCTTATGTATTACTTTGTAGATATCATATAAAAAAGAATGTGAGAAGTCAGGTTAAACCTGCGGTTGGGATGAAACAGATAGAGTTTGAAGATGGAAAATGGTAAAGGCGGGTGTGGTTGTGGGAAAAATGGATGCATGGAATCGTATAGTAAATTCTTCCATAAAAGAACTATATGCCGATTTTATTATGCATTTTACGAAAGTGTGCAAAAACTATCCTAATTTATTGAAATATGTTGAAAGCAAAATTCTTGACTAGGTGAAGGAGAAAATTGTTTGTGCTTGGACTGATTAGGTTAGATGCCTTGGAAATACAACAACTAACCGAGTTGAGTCTACCCATGCTATATTGAAGAATTGGTTGGGAAACAGTAAGGTCGATTTTTCTAGAGAATGGGACTCCGTGAACCAAATGATTAAGAACCAGCATAATGAGATACAAAAATTATTTGGTTCGAGCATCACAGTTTTGGAATACAAATTTAAAAACAACAATCTTTACTCTCAGTTGGTCGGCAACATATCTCGAGCGGTTTGAATTTTATTTTTCACGAGGCTAAACGAGCTGATAATGCAGGCTCCGATAGTGCAAAGTGTGGATGCACAATAGTGAAAATATATGGCCTCTCATGTGTTTGTGTTATTTCAAAAAAGATAGAACTTGGTAGCCCGATAAGAATGGATGAGGTTTGCACTCATTGGATGAGACTTAGGTTTAATGATGATGGTGTCATAAAAGACGGAAAAACGAATATCTCTATTTTGACGGAATGAGAATCGATACAATAGAGATTTTTGAAAGTTGATGAAAACATGAAACTCCACATCAAAGAAGAATTGAGGAAGATTTCCTATCCGGAAACTAATGACTTGAAACCACCCTCTCAACCGGTAAAACAAAAGTTGCTCCGAAGAAAACCAAGCCTAGGCTGAATGACAATTCTACTACATGGTCTCCTTCATATTTTGAACATGTTGACAAAGTTTTTCCCAACTCACCTACTCCAAATCTTAACTGAGAAGACATATTATGTTGGGTTTGCATTTCTAGAGAGTGAAAAGAGGAGAATGTTACTTGGGCCTTAGAGATGTGTCGGACACTGTTGAAGGACCAAGGTGAGATGCCTAAAGTGATTGTTACCGAACGTGATAACGCCTTGATGAATTCGGTTACAAAGGTATTTCATACTTCTAATGCATTACTTTGTAGGTATCCCATAAGAAAGAATATGAGAAGTCGGGTTAAACCCGCGGTAGGGACGAAACATATAGAGTCAGGAGATGGAGAATGGTGAAGGAGGATGTGGTTTGGGAAAAAATAATGGATGCATGGAATCCTATAGTAAATTATTCCATAAAATAACTATATGCTGATTCTATTATGCATTTCAAGAAAGTGTGTGGAAAGTGGTTGGATGCACAATTGTGAAAACATATGGTCTCCCATGTGCTTGTGATATTGCAAAAAAGGTGAAACTTGGTACCTTAATAGGAATGAATGAGGTTTGCACTCATTGGAAGAGGCTTAGGTTTGATGATGGAAGTGTCATGAAAGAAGGTAAATCAAATATCTCTATTTTTATCAAATGAGAAGTGATACAAGAGATATTTTTGAAAGTTGATGACAACATGAAACTCCACATCAAAGAACAATTGAGAAAGATTGCCTATCCGGAAACCACCAACTCCAAACCACCCTCTCAACCGGTAAAAACAAAAAGTGCTCCAAAGAAGCACAAGCCTACACTGAGTGACAATTCAACGGTGTGTTCTCCTTCATATTTTGAATATGTTGACAAATTTTTCCGGACTCACCAACTCCAAAATCTCAACAAAAAGAGTGTTTTCAAAGGAGCTCGCACTAGAAAACAACCTCATACGCCGCCTCCACCAAAAATTCCATTCATTGACGAGATGTCAGTGTTTATTGCCAATCACATTGAGCGTATTGTCAATTTTGAGGGGACGGTAATTGCGGTTATCGAGTTGTTTTGGCTTTACTTGGTAAAGGAGAAGATAATCATACATTTGCCTGTCATTAACTTATTCAAGAATTGAAGACTCATAAAGAATCATACACACGACTATACAGAAAGAAATAAAACTTCGATAAAGTTTATGAGTCTCTTGTTCCTTGCCATATAGGACCGGAACCGGAGGCATAACAGATAAGCTTCTCTGAAATAGGTCACCTCATAGCATGTGCGTATGATAGAGTGTGTGTGTTGATTTGATACGATACAATTTTTTGGAAACCTTTTTTCCACTGCGTACCGCCTCACCTCAAAATCCAAATGATTGTAGTATTTGTACTGGGTGGCTTTCAAAATCACAACATTTTGTTCAAGCTTACTTGAAACTGGGATGCCCTATTCCACTTATATCACCAGAGTGAACAACTCATTTAACAACAAAAGTCGAGACTTGGTCGAACCATTTTATGGAAAGGATGCAAGAGTTCATGAAATTGGGCAACATTGAAAGATAATTAAATGCATAAAAATGAAAGGAGTACCACCCATAGATTTAGCCGGCGATGAATGTTTCTATTCGTTTTAATTTCATGTTTAGTCTGACAAATAAGTATATATGATTGTGTCTCAATATTATGAAGTGTAATATATTTAATTTCTTAATATTTTAATACTTTTTTATCTTTCCCATAACATTTGTTCATTTGTCGAAAAATGTTTTCACTTAACTTTTATTTTCAAAGGTTTTGTTTTCTGCTTGTTCAGTTCATGAGAGATTCTAGAGATGCATCTCCAAAACAAGATAATAGAGCGCGAAATCAGAGATATATCTCCAAAATCAGCATGTCAAGTTTTGAATGGTCCACATTTGTCTACAGCTTCTATAAATTAAGGTGCTCTTGTTTTTAATTTTACACAAACTGAAAATGTCTCAAATGTCTCAAATGTCACAAATAAACATCAACTGGTATGTTGCAAATGTCTCTTTCTCCAGCGTAACTCCCGGGAAGAAGTTTAAGCTCAAGAGTACACATCTCTTGCAGATATTAAATACAAAATCGATCATATCCTACCTTATAGAGACAATCAAAGAATTGTGAATATCGAGTATCGTTCATTGTCGATTGACAACAAAGGGAAGATTGAGTTCACCAACTTTGAGCTAAGACAGATGTAGATGTAAAGGCTGTGTGGAATACATCTTTACATTTCAAAACAAAAGTTGCACTCGAATTGAAAGCGGATATTTCAAGATTGGTCGAAGATATTATGAAGATGTTGAAGCATCCACCTGAATATTGATGTGTAATGTTGCATTTTATGTTAAAATCATTTATGTAATGCCAGTTTTGTGTTATGAATGTTAATTTAATTGTGTCAAATTACATGTTTTTGTTGTCTACTTCTGCTACTGGTGTGTAAATGTTCCGGAAATGTATCTACGGATATATACTAGAGATACATTTCAGGTATTAAAAAAATCCAACTTATATGTGTATTGGGTGCATCCGAAGGTGCGTCTCTAGAAATTGGAGGGCATTTTAGTATTTTCGTGTGGTGCCTAAAAAACATATAGGATGCATTAAGAAATCCCCTTAGTTCACAACAACATGGGTCAAAAAAGCATATTTTGTTTTGGAGACTTTGTCCATAGTATTGTATTTAACAAGATACTTTATTAGCTTCAATATTTCTTATTGCTCCATGTTGTTTTGGAGATGCTTATGGAAAAGAATCAATGTGACAAACGAAATCACATAACAAGCACCATATTATTATTAAATATACAACAAAGCAATAGGCTTGGTAAATAAGTGCCTGATTTATTCCATTAATGAAGAGATGGATGAAAAATAACTAACACATAAGATAATTTAATGGTACTGTAACTAACTTTTAGTTAGTTATCAAGTAGTTGGTTGATTAGTCAAGTTAGTTAGACACTACTTGTTGTATAAGTAAGCTAATCCACTTGCATGTTTGCATTATGATGAGTAATATACTTCTACAACTTTCCTTCTCCATTTATGTTCAGTTTCTTTCTACATTTACATGAGCTTGATTTGAGTCTTAACATGATATCACTGACTTGTGATCAAGCCTCCACCGCTGCACTTGTTTAACTCATCTTATCCACTTTGTTTTCCACCCTTTTCCAATTTGTTCTTCGTCGTATTTCTTCAGTTTTACTTTCCATCCACCATGTCTACTACAAGCTCTGCAAGCAGCATCAATGGCCACCCTCCGCCAAATGTCAACAACTAGGATTACCAAACTGATATCCTCAATCCTTATTTCATGCACCCCAATGAAAATCCAGCATTAGTGCTTGTTTCACCTTTGCTTTCGATCAATTATTATTATTCTTGGTCAAGATCTATGACAATGGCTCTAAGATCCAAGAATAAGCTCCACTTCATCAATGGCAGCCTTCCTCGGCCCTTGGATAAAGATCACGACTATATTGAATCAGAGATTGCTTAAAGTCTGTTATGGATGGACACTGCAACTAACATTTGGAATGAATTGAGGGATCATTTTTACCAAGGTGATGTGCTTAGAATTTCAGATCTTTGAGAAGCAATCTGTAATCTGAAACAAGGTGATTCATTTATATCTTCTTACTACACCAAACTTAAGAAATTATGGCAAGAATTGGACAATTTTCGTCCAATTCCTGAATGTTCATGTAACATTACTTGCCAAGTTGTTATCAAGATTCGTGCTTACAAAGATGGTGACTAAGTTGTTAGATCCATTAAGGGTTTGAATGACCAATATTCAGCTGTGAGATCTCAAATCATGTTAATGGAACCTCTTCCAACCATCTGCAGAGCTTACTATATTATTGTTCAACAAGAAAGACCGATTATTCTACCTCTTAATGAACAAAGGTACTAGCATTTCCTAATCTTAACCAATCCCAACATAATGCATCCAAACTCAATGGAATTTTTCATGGCAGAAGCATTAGAGGTGACAAATCTTTTGGAGGAAGAGGTCGAGGTTCCTGCATATGCATTCATTGTGGCATGACAAGCCAAACAGTTGATTCTTGATTCAAAAAGCATGGTTATCCACCACATTGGAAGCAAACTGGCACAATCAATCATTATGCAATTGTTCCTGACAAAAAAAATGCATCCCAAAGTGATTCCAATAAAGACAACGAGCAAGTTCAAGGAAATTTGGCATTCACATCTGATCCGCATAAAGCCATGCTTGCTCTTCTCCAAGGAACCTCCTCATCATCATTTTCTCAGGCTCACAACATCAACCATTTGACAACTTAAGCTAACAATGATATGCACCATTCATAACTCGCATAAACCTGGGAATTTTATCCTTGATACTGGTGCAACGGACCATGTCTGTCATACAAAATTTTCTTTCAATGCATCAAACAAATCAATTTCACCACCATCAAACTTCCAAATGGATCCCTTGTTACCATTAATTATGCTAGCACTATACACTTTAATAAATGCTTATATATCACTAATGTATTATATATGCCTGATTTTTCCTTTAATCTCATTTATGTTCTCAAGCTAACCAAAAATTTGAAGTGTCAATTGATGTTTAATTATACTGATTACATGATACAGGATACTCACTCCAAGAAGATGATTGGCACAGCTAAACTGGATGGTGGATTGTATATTTTAGATTGTCCTTCAGTTACCTTGTATCACACTCTATCTACGCATTCCATTGATACTTTACATGATCAACCTTTAGACACAACTCATCATTGTAATCTTTGACACTTAAGACTTGGCCATCCATCTAATACAAAATTGATTCAATTACATGATCACTTTCCTTTTATAAAATTTGTATCCTCTAATATTCCATGTGATGTATGTTTTTATGCTAAACAAAAGAGACTCCCATTTTCTCCCAGTTATCATGTTTCCAATTTTGCATTTGACTTGGTGCATGTAGATATTTGGGGTCCCCTATCCACACCATTTATGATGGGATATAGATACTTCCTTACTATTGTGGATGATAAGACCAGATTAACTTGGTTATTTCTCTTGAAATTAAAATCTGATGCATCATCTTTCATTAAATCTTTTGTGGAAATCATCCAAACTTAGTTTAACATAACCATTAAATGGATTAGATCTGATAATGGATGTGAATTGATTCTCACATATTTTTACAAACAATTTGGTATTATCCATCAAATATCTTGTGTTGGTACTCCTCAGAAAAATGACATTATTGAAAGGAAGCACCAACATATTCTAGGTATCACCCGAGCCATCCTATTTCAATCAAAATTACCTCATATTTTTTGGGCTCATGTTGTTGGCCATGCAGTTCACATCATTAATAGATTGCATGTCGTTTTCTTAAAGCACAAGTCACTTTGCCAAATCTTGTACAATAAACTACCTGACCTCACAAACCTCAAAGTTTTGGGCTCATTATGTTTTGCTTTCAACTTAAAAGCTCACAGAAATAAGATTCTAGATCTAGAAAGTGCATATATTTAGGTTATAAACCTGGCACCAGAGGTCACATTATGTTTAACTTGCACTCCAAGGAATCGTTTGTGTCAAGATATGTATCCTTTTTTGAACAACACTTTCCATATAAAAAATCTTACATTGATCCTCATCAACCTGGTACTGAGCCTCAGACCTACAACCATACTTACTTAGATGATATATTAGGTCCCTCAGACACACATACACCTCATAGTAATTCTCCTTCCAGACCTCATCATATTCCTACTGTATCTATACGACATGATTCTTCTTCAAATGCCTTTATGCCTGCATCACCACATATTTCAAATAATAACGCTCATGATAATAGTACCAATCCTCAAGTTCCATTACCTATCAGAAAGTCTGTCAGAAAAACCAAACCTTCTACCTACTCCAAGATTACCATTGTAATCTTATCTCAAATACAATCCCCATTTCAGAAGCAGTTGCTGCCAATTCATCTTCCCAATGTAAGTATCCTTTATCATCCTTCTTGTCATATGACGCATTATCTCCTGCACACAAACATTTCACTTTAAGTTTAACTGTCATAACTGAACCTCAATCATATGAGTCATCTATTTGTGATGCCAACTGGAAATATATTATTTAAACTGATTTGAATTATATGATTAAAACCAATACTTGGTCTCTTGTCCATTTACTTTCACACAAGAAAGCCATTGGATGCAAGTGGACTTTTTAAGCTGAAAAATGCATGCCAATGGAACTATTGAGAGGTACAAAGCATGTTTAGTTACCAAAGGTTTTACACAAACTGAAGGATTAAATTAAATGGATACATTTATTCATATGGTTAAAATGACTACAATTTGAGTGTTAATGGCCATTATTGCAGGTCATGACTGGCCACTATTTCAACTGGATGTCAATACAATATTTCTTCATGGAGACCTCAATGAAGAAGTTTACATGAGGACCCTTCCTAGTCTGGATTTACCAAATCCTAATCTTGTGTGCAAATTGCAAAGGTCACTCTATGGACTGAAGCAGGCAAGTCAATAATGGAATACCAAAATTATGGATACACTCATTTTCACTTGTTACATCCAATAAAAGGTTGACTATTCTCTATTTACCAAGAATTCCTCAGCAGGTTTCACAGTCATACTTGTCTATGTGGATGATTTAGTTCTTGTAGAGCTAACTCAGCTGAAAGCACTCCTCAATGCCAAATGCAGTATCAAAGACCTATGAGTTTTTAAATACTTCCTAGTATTTAAAATTGCTTCAAATGCTCAAGGTATCTCACTTTGTCAAAGGAAATATGCCTTGGATCTCATACAAGATACAAACCTCCTTAGTGTTATGCTCTGCAATACGCCAATGCAACCTCACTTAATACTCCACATGACATATGGTACTCATCTACATTACTCATTCAAGGCCTGAGATTGCTTATGCAGTAAGCAAACTAAGTCAATTATGTTCGATAAACAAAAAGGTCAATATTTGTTACTACCTTTGTTCCTTTATATAAGAGACAATTTATTTTTTTGTTTTATTAAATAACTAATGTATTTGGTTGGTTTATAGACTAGATACATTGATTATTCAATGAACCTAAAAAAGTAAGTTGTCTCTTATATAAAAGAACGGGGGTAGTACTTAGTAATCAAGTCACTTAGTAAGCAAAGTTATGTGAGATCTTTGAGATTGGGGAAAAGAATACTATATGATTTGACTACAGTTCCATAAACAAAGAGTTCAAAATTCTCACTAAGTTTGTTGCTCCTAAAAAGAAAACTGAATTTTTAAAGCCATATGTGGTAGGACTTCTTGCATCCCCATAGGGTTGATCATGTCCAAAACCTTAAAGCAAAGGAATATAAAAAATTATATATATATATATATATATATATATATATATATATATATATATATATATATATATATATATATATATATATATATATATATATATATATATATATATATATATATATATATATATATATATATATATATAACATTCGATATATGAGTTAACCACTCACCCGAACCCGGCCACCACATCCACATCACATCACTGTTATTTAATTGAACAATCTTAAAAAATAACTTAAACTGATAAATTTTAAAATATATGAATTAGTTTCGTAATACGAAAAAAATAAAAAGATTAAAATTGTAATTGAAAATATTTTCATTTGTATTACAAATTTTGCAGACAATAATATTAAAATATTTAAATTTAGACAAGTTCATATTTTTTTTCCATTTTAACTCTTAATATGTTATAGATTTTTTTACCAAAATACCCCAGTTTTTCAAAAAAAATCCCCAAATAACTTTGATTTCAAAAAAACTCCCAAACTACCCCACTTTTAGGAGGAGGCGCCAATCCAATTAGCACTTCCTCTTAAAATTAGAGAGGAGGCGCCAATTGGATTGGCTAGGGCACATGGTGTAGCCAATTCAATTGGCGCCCATGTGTATGATTTTAAAGGAGGCGCCAATTGGGTAGGCACCTCAGTGTATTTTGTATTTTTTTTGTTATAAATAAAGGAGTTGTATGAATCATTTTTCCACATCTCATTTCATCATTTTGCAATCATGTTTGGCGTTCGTCACCGCTATAGAAAGGTGATTTATTTGAGAGACAAACCTCAGATGCTGATGCTCTTTTGGAACATCACTACTTTCGATCAACTGAAGAGGGAGCTGGTTCGTTGGTTAGATGGGAAAATACCAGAAGGGGAAAAATTAGAAGTATTGAGAGACTCGGCAGTATCTTTGGTTGGGTGCGAATGAAAACTGATAAGGATGTTAGGGAAATGATTTTTGGATGAGATGATATCACTTTGATTATTGTAATCAGTTAGAAATATTATGTTTTCAGTTTGCTTATGTTGTAGTGATATTTGTTGTGAACCTCGTTGTAACAAAAACTTAATGATATATAAAAATTGAAGGTTACAAAAATCCAATGTTACAAAAAGATTATGACTCAGATGATGCTCCTCGATTGGGATAGTTGTTCTTATTGTGTCCTGGTTGAAGACAGATACTACATAGTCTTATCATTTTATCTGTCGTATCCATTTCTGTCCTGATACGTGTGCTGTTTGGCTGTCCTTTTTTCTTTCTAGGCATCTCGTCATTGTGCCAAACTATGTCACCTTCATATGGAGACCACTATTCCTCCATTGGTAGCACCGAGAAGCTTTTGTTATAGATATTCATGACGGTGATGGCCTTGTAAACATCAGATAAATGGTTGTAAGCGTCTTGACGAGTATGTGCGCATGCTGCAATGACATGGGAGCAAGGAATGCAAAAGGGGAATTTTCCACAGTCGCACCAACTTCTGTTTAGTTTGACAACATAGGCTAAATTTGGTCTCCCCTCATTGTGGTCCATTGTTTCCTGCACGCTGAAATTTTGCCTATGACGGTCAAAGACTGTTACCGCGTGTGTGCTAGCTTTGATGCTCTCCTCTTTCATCACTTTCATGCAACACTCACTGAATATTTGCCCAGACATTAACACTGCACTCCATCTTTCACCTCTGGTTGCGAAGGTAGAAGCCAACCTATAATAGCTTGATCTGACCAAGGCGGTTATTGGCAGATTTCGAATGCCTTTGAGTATGATGTTCATGCATTCCACAAGGTTTGTTATCCTGTGGCCCCATCGACATCCTCCGTCAAATTCCCTTGTCCACTGCTCTACCGGTATGTTATTCATCCATCTTCCTGCATCTTCATTAGACAGTCTAATTTCATCATGGTAATATTTAAAGGACGGTTGAGTTAGAGCATACCCAGTGTTCACCACTTTCTTGCGTAGGTTCTTATCTTTTATTGCACGCATGAAGTTTTGTGTGATATGTCTAATTCAATAGACAAGGGTAGAAGGAGGATCATGTTATCTGTTGTCATGGTTATTGTAAGCACTCTCAATGGCAGCATGTCTATTAGAAATCAAATAGAGATTGACTTGTGGAAAGACAACGGGAAAGACATTGTTGTTGTCGTCTTGTGCAACCGCCATAATCAAAGTACCCTTGTATTTGTTGTATAACCATGTTCCATCAATTTGAATAATAGGTTTGCAGAATGCAAAATCTTTGATGCATGGGTCAAACGCTCAAAAGAGAAGGTGAAAGATTCTATTACCAGTAACATAGGTTCCGTCTGGCGTCATTGCTGGCAATGTCTCCATAATTGCAACAGTTCCTGGCACATATTTTTTTAGTGCACAAAAACTGTGGCAATTCTTTGTATGAATCCTCCCAGTTGCCGAATACCTATTCAACAGCCTTTGTCCTTGCAATCCATACTTTCTTGTAAGATGGGGTATAATTATATCATGTTCTAATATGAGATATAATTATACTCACCTTCATTGATGGGTCTTTGTTAACAAGCGGCAAAATGTCTTAACATATCAATGCAGCGCTTAATTTACGATGATCTTGTTTAGTGTTACTTGCAATGCAACTGTGAGGTGGGTTTATTGAAGCTATCTCCCAAGATTCGCTTTTCTTTTTGTAAGACGCAGCCAACCGAAACTTACAAAGGATGTTACGGCATTCGATGGCATACCTTCTCACCCACATTCTTCTTTAGTGCGGAACATGTCTCCCACCTTTAACTAGCCTGCTGATTGTGGATACGGGTTATAAAAACCACTGTTGGATGTTTCATCGTCATGCAGATCCATGTTTGTCATATGTTGAGGTGGATTGTAAACATGACTAGGAGGTAATGGCACAGGTTGATCATTATCTTCAATGTCGTTGTTCAACATATGATCGACATGTATCTCGGTCTCTTCTTCTTCTTCATCAACGACGTTGACTTATGCTTCTGCTTCTGGGTCGACGTCATCTGAGTATTGTGAATCAAGTTCATCAGATTCATCCTGACTAGTTATTTGAGATTGCTGAGATGGTATACTTGGTTGAAGAGTAATATACAACTCAATATAATTGCAGCCAGAATGTTCGTGACTAACAAACATGTATTCAACATCTTCATCATCCCGTACCTTTAGCGGGAAAAACTTGCATTGACTGTTCTAAAAAAAATTGGATTTTGATACGTGTCCTTTGACACAATACCATATCCTATGCAGGATTGAATTCGTTTTTTCAAATGCAAGAAATTTGCATTTCTCTTGATCGTAAGTCAAATGGTATCGGTGTTTCAAAAACAAAACCCGTATAACTCAGACTCGTATGTCTCACCATTGTAGTGAACATTGACACTATATTTCGGTGAAGATGACATTGTAATATTTATGGTGCAGATGAAAATTAATTTCTTGTTGCATATGAATGTGTGTTGATTGTTGGATGTTGATAGTAAGACACTTAAATAGGTAAGTGATTTGTCTATCATGCAAGCAAGTCCGAAGTGATGTGTCTAACATGCAAGCTAGTCTAAAGTGATGTGTCAAACATGCAAGCTAGACGGAAGTGATGTGTCCACCATGCAAGAGAGAGGAAAGCCACGTGTCACACTGTAAGACCCCAATTTTGACCCTAAGATCCCTCATGCTATCTCATCATATGTGTCATACCCCAATTTCGTCCGGGTAAGAAAATCTTTCACCAGCATTCACAAACAGAAGTTATAAGGCATAAACTCTATCTTAAGGTTTCTCAGCCCTAAGCTACTCCAAAATTCCTAAAGGCACATTCAATACTCACATGTTCATTCTAAAGAAAACTCTCAGTGTCATCAAAACTTTCAACAATTTTTTCAGTGGCGTTTCATCTGTTAAGTTCCTTGTTCATGACCCAAAAAATCTGTTATGTTTATCTCTTGTCGCTATTACTAAGGCATGGGATGGTATGCGCATTTTTTAGGCTTGTTGGTTATAAAAGGCCCCTTTTGGTTATCCATGAGACCTTTTTGTTTTAAAAGCCCACTCCTATCAACATGTACACAATTAATATTGCAAGTTCAAGGTGTGGTTCAAATCTTTTTTACACGTACTAGTCCAAGCCCACTCTCTTATTAGCAAGTATTAAAAGCCATTTTTACTTGTGATGATCACTTGATTAGCCCAAGTTTGCAAGCCCATTTTTTACATCCCAAATATTTGTGCCAAGTCTTGATCCTTCATAAATGTCTAATTTCAAGTTGCATTTTTGAAGCATGTATATGTTTGTTTTAATCTAAGGTTAACTATAGGAAGGGACTATTGTGATGGACAACGTTTTAAGGCTCTCATATTTTACAAACCTATGCGTCGTGATCTTTTGTTGGCTTCGTGGTTGGAGTTGAGCTTTCAATGCTTATGATATGCGTTTCATTTTGTTCTTTTAGTTATATGATTATTTATCCAATAATAAGTATACTAAAGGCAACCATTTGTGGAACGTTCATTCTTATTTTATTGTGGCCCAAACAGTTTTCAGCAAGATATTACTTCAAGACTTGAATGTTTAAAAATTGATTACACAAACGAAATTCTAATCTAGGATATTACAGACAGTCCAAAAGTTAATACACATTATCCAAAAATACAAAGTGTTACATATTGAATAATCAAAGTTTGCTGCAAATCCAGTTGATTGAAAACAGAGCTTTCAAAAGCGAATTTCCCAAAACCATCGTTTGGATCGAAGCGCCCTAATTCAAGCTCCCTCATAGAGCTGGCATAGCAGACCTCTTTCTCAATTGGGGTCGTTTCACCTTTGTGACCTGCGAAGAAATAAAAACTTAAGTCAAAATTCCTATCACCATAAGCACTTAAAAACTGAATAATAATTAATAAATTAATCAGGTAAACACTTTGCACAGAGGACCACAATGAACGCCCAGAAACGTATTTCGCTACAGACAACAAGTTCAACAGTAATAAATCCACAAAATCTGAATCCCACGAAATTTGGGATGAGCAAAAGATATCCTGACAGATTTATCCTAGGATTTACTAGCTCATCATGGGGAGGATAAACTTCGCAACCTCACTATTAGTACCCAGATATAACACTGAGTAAAGAGGACGGTTAATTCGAAAAAAAATAAAAATAACCTTTCCATTAACACAACCATCATTAACATTCAAGAGGAGAAGAGAATAGAGGAAGACGAAGAGAGTTTAGAGGAAACTTATCTGGAATCGCATCAGAGAGGGCGTCGGCGGCGGACCAGCTCCGTTCAAGTATACTTCTTTCTTCTTTTTTTTCCGCTTAAAATCTTTGCACCATCATGATATCCTTGTTGCACTGACTGGAAACCCCACTTTAATTGTATCAAATTGCTGCTATTGGGGACTTAATTGAAAATTTAGGGTTTGTGTTTGTTTGTATTTTTCCAACTATTCTGGTGCCGTTTGGTTTGTTGGGGAGAACTTAGTCTAAGTTGGTTTGTGTTGGGGGCTCATTCTCGTTGAAATCTTTTTGTTTTCTTTCTCATGCGGTCCAATCTGGGTGTTTGAGAGGGTTTGAGTGAAAAACAAGTTTGGATTTGGAATCGTTGGCTAAGATAGGGGGTTGGTGTTAAAGGTTTGGTTGTTTGAGCGTTGGTTCGCCAGAGAAGAAGACGGCGTCGCCGTCTGTAATACCCCAAAATTTACCCTTCATTTTTCCTGAAAAAAAAACGGAAAAAAAAAACACGAAAAAAAAACGAAAAAAAGAAAAAGAAAAGAAAAAAAAAGAAAAAAAATTATTTAATTAATTAATTAATTAAATAAATAAATAAAATAAATAAATAAAATATAACAAATTATTTTGGACTTGGGTCTCCCTCATTTGAGCCCATTACCCACGAAATTCAGTCTATAAATACCAAGGCTTCACTTGAGAGAACAAAGAACAAAGGGGGATTTTGAGGAGAAGCAAAATACTCTGAGGTTTCCTTGGAACAAAACCCTGAGGAAAAAGATAGTGAGAGAAGACCTAACGGAGTTCAGAGCAGCCTTCAAACCCCGAAGGGAACTCAACTACACAGAATCACCTCTGCCTCACATAAACCCTGAAGATTGTTTTGTAAACCTTACGGGTGCAACTCAATTTCAATCAAGCTCTCCAATCAGGTTTGCCATTATTCCCATTACCTTTGCCCATGGGTTTAATATGTATATGAATGTATAAACAATGCCTTGAATGTTTAACCGTTTAATTTCTGAAATGTATGCCACAGGGTTTGAGTTTTTTGAAACCATACTATTGATCATGAAAAAAATGCTTATGGTGTTTCACTAACCCTTTTGTTGAATTTTTGTGAGGGCTCACATGACTTTTGCAGGGATAACTTGCGTGGTTTCCCACTTTATTTGTGGGATAACCCCTGGAGGTTCATTCCGATTACCTGTACTGACTCACTTTTCTTTGATGGCATTAGCTTGGAAGGATCTCAGGGTTTCCCATTCCTCTAATTGTTGTTACTTCGGATCTTTATCCGCGTGGTACTGCTTTCATTTTTCCCGCATTTTACTGCTTTCCTAGCAAGAAGACCTCGATAGGAGGCAACGTTTGAGCCCCTTGGTGGCATTTTACTTTGAGATACATGTTTTGTGTTTTGTATTCATATCCCTGCAGGTAGCGCGGTTCCTTCGTCAAGGACTGCCCTTTTGCCCTCGAGCATCCCAAAGCAACACGTTTACTCCTTCTACTACAGGCGAGTAAGTCTCCAAAGGTCGAGCATCCGGTAGATTGCGTAGTAACGTCGTTCGTCCAAAACCCAATCCATAACCCCGTAGTTAGCCGAACTACGGCTTGCTCTGATTCTCATTCCAGATGAGATACGTAGGCATAAGACGCGATGTCTTAGCGAGCACACATCCCTAACCCATAGGTCAGCCGAGCTACGAAGACTCTAATTCTCATATTCAGATGAGATACGTATGCAGTGGATGCGACATCCGCGCGAGTCATTTTCATTTAACCCTTTTTTTTTGGCAAACAGCACAAGATAAACTCACACCCTTTAGACAAGAACTACAAAAGTGGATCCCGTAGAGTACTACGGATGCGTAGGGGTGCTAATACTTTCCCTTCGCATAACCGACTCCCGAACCCAAGATTTGGTTGCGAGACCCCGTCTTGTCCTTTCCTTTTTTCAGGTTTACTTCGAGCGTTTCCTACAGAGACTACACGAGAAGACTGTTGACTTTCTTGGGTATTGAGCAAGCCATTGATCTGAGAATCAAGACTCTGGACATCTTCGGAGATTCAGCTCTGGTGATCAATCAAGTGAATGGTGATTGGAATACTCTCCAGCCCACTCTGGTCCCCTACAGAGACTACACGAGAAGACTGTTGACTTTCTTCAAAACAGTAAAATTGTATCATATACCTCGTGATAAGAACCAGATGGCAGACGCACTTGCTACTCTATCCTCCATGATCAAGGTAATTCGTTGGAACCATGCTCCCAGGATCGATGTGATGCGCCTTGACAGGGCCGCGTATGTGTTTGCTGCTGAACTGGTAGTCGATGACAAGCCCTGGTATCACGATATCAAGTGCTTTCTGAAGAATCAAAAGTACCCTGCAGGGGAATCCAACAATGACAGAAAGACTTTGAGAAGATTGGCAGGCAGTTTCTTCTTGAACAAAGACGATGTGCTATATAAGAGGAACTTCAACATGGTTTTGCTCAGATGCGTGGACAGACACGAGGCGAACATGTTAATGCAGGAAGTTCATGAAGGTTCCTTCGGTACTCATGCCGGTGGACATGCAATGGCTAAGAAATTGTTGAGAGCGGGTTATTATTGGATGACCATGGAGTCAGATTGCTTCAAATATGCTCGGAAGTGTCATAAATGCCAGATTTATGCTGATAAGGTGCATGTACCGCCAAATCCTCTGAATGTGATGACTTCGCCGTGGCCGTTTGCTATGTGGGGCATTGACATGATTGGAAAGATTGAGCCGACTGCTTCCAATGGGCATCGCTTCATCCTTGTTGCCATCGACTATTTCACCAAGTGGGTCGAGGCAGCGTCGTTCGCGAATGTCACCAGACATGTGGTTGCCCGTTTCATCAAGAAAGAAATCATTTGTCGCTATGGGATTCCCGAAAGAATCATTACTGATAATGGTTCTAATCTCAACAACAAAATGATGAAGGAGTTGTGTCAGAACTTCAACATTCAGCATCACAATTCTTCCCCTTACCGCCCTAAGATGAACGGCGTTGTTGAGGCGGCAAATAAGAACATAAAGAAGATTATGCAGAAGATGGTCGTCACGTACAGAGATTGGCATGAGATGCTACCTTTCGCCTTGCATGGGTACCGCACTTCAGTACGTACATCGACCGGGGCAACCCTTACTCCCTTGTGTATGGTATGGAAGCAGTCCTACCTGTTGAAGTGGAGATTCCTTCCCTAAGAGTCTTGTTGGATGTCAAGCTAGACGAAGCTGAATGGATTCGGACAAGGTTCAATGAGTTGAGTCTTATCGAAGAGAAGCGAATGGCAGCCATTTGTCATGGGCAGTTGTATCAGAGTCGGATGAAGAGAGCCTTTGATCAGAAAGTGCATCCTCGTTGTTTCCAAGTCGGAGATTTAGTGTTGAAAAGGATCCTTCCTCCTCAGACAGATCACAGGGGCAAGTGGACTCCTAACTATGATGGACCGTATATTGTCACCAAGGTTTTTGATGGTGGGGCTTTAATGCTTGCAACTATGGATGGTGAAAACTTCACTTCCCCTATGAACTCAGACGCAGTTAAAAAATACTTCGCATAAAATAGACCCGCTGGACAGTAAAAAGAATAGTCCAGGCAAAAAATGGGCATCCCGGCGAACCAAGAAAATGAAAAGGTTCGGGCAAAAATTAGGGACAAAAATAAAAAAAAAGATTGTACACCCGGTAAGTTGAAAACCTGAAAAGGCAACTTAGGCAAAAATGGGTATCCCGGTGGATTGAAAACCCGAAAAGGGCGATCCAGGCAAAAGTTAGGGATTAAGCGAATGACTGCATTCTGAGTAGTTCTGAATCTCTTCTCGTGCCAATGACTGGAAATTTTTGAAGGATAGGAAACAGTCCAATCACTCTTTCAGAAAGCTGATCATCTGGAGGATCTTGAAGACGGGCAAGTCATAGCAGAATTGGAACCCAATAGAAATCCATTTCACATTGCCATTAGATTAATTTCTGTTTTTATCTATTGTGCGATTACCTCTTTCCAGGGATTGCTTCTTAGTGTAAATGCCTATTTAGAGGCCATTCAATCAATAAAATCATGTTATTCAGTATATCTCTGTTTTCATTTTCATTTTACTGTTTTGTTTGCAAAAATGACGTCTGAATTTTTGATAAACATTGCATCATGACACATAAGGGCTTTACAGGTACATGCTTAATAAACATTTAAAATTGCTGTAAATTTTAAGTGCTTTGGATCGTCTATTTAGAACAGATACCCTCGGGGAATTTCCTTAAAATCCCCTGCAGATGATCGTGAATATCTTCCCCAATGAAGTCGCCAACAGACGAATCTGGTGTCTTATCCCTGCAGAGCTGATCAGAGTGTTGGATTCTTCAATCCCCAGCAGGTTCTCACCACTGTACTTCCCCAAGCGTTTGTTTCAAGACATACACTCCCCAGTAGAGTTGACAGTGCCAGACTATATATCCCCAGCGGAGTTGACAGTGCCAGACTGTATCTTCCCAGCAGAAGTGGCTGCTCCTTAGAGTTCGATGCCAGATCGATAATCCCAATGCCAGATCCATGGTTTCTTTCCTTGAAGCAGAACCTCGGTACCGTATCAGTGTTTGCTCCCCCTGCTGAGTCATCTCTCGCAAACCGTGGTTGCTAGAATCATTGTAGCTTTCCTCAGCAGCAGGCTTCCAATGCCATTCTTTCCCCGATCAGAGTCTCGGTATGGCCAGAACACCGCATGGCTAGTCATCTCCCCACATAGTTCATTGTGGTGTGTATCTCCAGCAGCCTGGCCAGAGCCTAGAGGATGGTAATCATTTCCCCAGCAGATCCCCTTGCCTCGGCTTGGCATTCTACCCAACATTTCGCATCCCTGCATGTAGAATCATATTGCATTGCATCCTTCCAAATCGCGTAGCATTTCCATTTTCATGGAGCATTACGCCATTGAAAAATTCAAACATACGCATGTAAGCATAAAACATTCTCGGTATCCCAAGTGATAAGCTAGAAGTTGTTTCCAGTACTCAGACTGAAGATTGTTCATGACTTACCTTTGTTATCCCCAGCAAGTGTCATTGGCCCATGCGCCGCCTCTATTATCATTCCCTATTTCTGCCAATGCTGACAGGCATGAAGTTTTCCGATGTTCAGATCGAAGAAGTTTCCGACGTTCAGGTCGATGCAACTTATGGCATTCAGGCCAGTTTTCCGGTATCCAGACTGAAGTGGCATTCAGGCCAATTTTCCCATATTCAGATCGAAGAAGTTTCCGACGTTCAGGTCGATGCAACTTGTGGCATTCAGGCCAGTTTTCCGGTATCCAGACCGAAGTGGCATTCAAGCCAGTTTTCCGGTATCCAGACCGAAGTGGCATCCAGGCCAGTTTTTCCGGTATCCAGACCGAAGTGGCATTCAGGCCAGTTTTTCCGGTATCCAGACCGAAGTGGCATTCAGGCCAGTGTTCCGATGTTCAGATCGAAGAAGTTTCCGACGTTCAGGTCGATGCAACTTGTGGCATTCAGGCCAATTTTCCGATATTCAGATCGAAGTGGCATTCAGGCTAAGTCTTTCCGATGTTCAGATCGAAGAAGTTTCCGACGTTCAGGTCGATGCGACTTGTGGCATTCAGGCCAATTTTCCGATGTTCAGATCGAAGAAGTTTCCGACGTTCAGGTCGATGCGACTTGTGGCATTCAGGCCAATTTTCCGATGTTCAGATCGAAATCCTTTCCAGTATTCAGACTGATGAGCGGCATTCAGGCCATGGTTATTTCTGTGTTACCATTTACTTTGGTATCCAGTTTAACATTCTTTTTCGATATTCAGACTGACTCTCACCGTACCAGACGGATTCTTCTTTCAAGACCACCTCTTTGCCGATTCTGACAGACATTGTTACTTCACTTCACTTCAGTGCAAATTTTTGGGCTTTTATTGTATTCAATCCCTTGATACCTCGAAAGCACGAAAGCAGCTGTCATCTTCTTTCCGGGTCTCCAGTTGATTGAATAGGGGCAGCTGTAATACCCCAAAATTTACCCTTCATTTTTCCTGGAAAAAAAAACGAAAAAAAAAAACGAAAAAAAAACGAAAAAAAAAGAAAAAAAAAGAAAAAAAATTATTTAATTAATTAATTAATTAAATAAATAAAATAAATAAATAAATAAAATATAACAAATTATTTTGGACTTGGGTCTCCCTCATTTGAGCCCATTACCCACGAAATTCAGTCTATAAATACCAAGGCTTCACTTGAGAGAACACAGAACAAAGGGGGATTTTGAGGAGAAGCAAAATACTCTGAGGTTTCCTTGGAACAAAACCCTGAGGAAAAAGATAGTGAGAGAAGACCTAACGGAGTTCAGAGCAGCCTCCAAACCCCGAAGGGAACTCAACTATACAGAATCACCTCTGCCTCACATAAACCCTGAAGATTGTTTTGTAAACCTTACGGGTGCAACTCAATTTCAATCAAGCTCTCCAATCAGGTTTGCCATTATTCCCATTACCTTTGCCCATGGGTTTAATATGTATATGAATGTATAAACAATGCCTTGAATGTTTAACCGTTTAATTTCTGAAATGTATGCCCCAGGGTTTGAGTTTTTTGAAACCATACTGTTGATCATGAAAAAAATGCTTATGGTGTTTCACTAACCCTTTTGTTGAATTTTTGTGAGGGCTCACATGACTTTTGCAGGGATAACTTGCGTGGTTTCCCACTTTATTTGTGGGATAACCCCTGGAGGTTCATTCTGATTACCTGTACTGACTCACTTTTCTTTGATGGCATTAGCTTGGAAGGATCTCAGGGTTTCCCATTCCTCTAATTGTTGTTACTTCGGATCTTTATCCGCGTGGTACTGCTTTCCTACCTGGAAGACCTCGATAGGAGGCAACGTTTGAGCCCCTTGGTGGCATTTTACTTTGAGATACATGTTTTGTGTTTTGTATTCATATCCCTGCAGGTAGCGCGGTTCCTTCGTCAAGGACTGCCCTTTTGCCCTCGAGCATCCCAAACCCTAAAACCCAAAGCAACACGTTTACTCCTTCTACTACAGGCGAGTAAGTCTCCAAAGGTCGAGCATCCGGTAGATTGCGTAGTAACGTCGTTCGTCCAAAACCCAATCCATAACCCCGTAGTTAGCCGAACTACGGCTTGCTCTGATTCTCATTCCAGATGAGATACGTAGGCATAAGACGCGATGTCTTAGCGAGCACACATCCCCAACCCATAGGTTAGCCGAGCTACGAAGACTCTGATTCTCATATTCAGATGAGATACGTATGCAGTGGATGCGACATCCGCGCGAGTCATTTTCATTTAACCCTTTTTTTTTTGGCAAACAGCACAAGATAAACTCACACCCTTTAGACAAGAACTACAAAAGTGGATCCCGTAGAGTACTACGGATGCGTAGGGGTGCTAATACCTTCCCTTCGCATAACCGACTCTCGAACCCAAGATTTGGTTGCGAGACCCCGTCTTGTCCTTTCCTTTTTTCAGGTTTACTTCGAGCGTTTCCTTTCCCTCCTTTGGGATGAATAACGCACGGTGGCGACTCTTCTGTCATTTCCTTTCGCCGGTTGTTTTTTTCACACACTGTATTTTTCAGGTTGCGACACCGTCGTTGGCCGGAAACCACCGTCTTCTCCGGTAGGTTGCGACCGAGAAGGATGGTGGGAGTTGCAGAGCAACTCTGTGTTCTTATGAGAAGAGAGAGAAACATTTTTCAAAAGTGATTCCGTTTGGCAAGGTTATTTGGCTTTAGGTTTAGATTCGTGGGTAAGTGGTGGTGACAAGTGTCTCCACCATTGGGACACTTGTCACCGTTTGGTTAACATGCTCCAAGGGATCTCGTGCAACGCCCTTGCTTCGTTACGATGGCCTTGCACCCTTATCCTCCATCCATCAGCGATGATCAGTGTAGGTCATTTGATCTAACAGCCCTGGGTTGGTCTTCATAGTCAATTCTTTAACTAGAAGTCTCCTTGAAGATATTGGGCCTACGTGTGGGGTCTCCAAACCAGCCCACACGCCTCTCCTGTTTCCAGCACCTCCCTTTCTGGATAGGGAGCGTTTTTGGTTTTGCTTGGGCCAAAGAAAGGCCCATTCTCCTTAAAATAAGTTATTTCCTTTTGATTTGTATGTATTCATACAATTTGTTTTATTTAAAATCAATTAGGCCATTTTAGGATTTCCAACCAATTAATATTTTGATTAAATAATTAAAATTTTATTATTTGTGTAATTAATCCTTTTAACTTTTATGTATTACTATTTAACTTATTTGATTATTTTTTTTATAAGACTTATTTATATTGAGTTTACCCTATTAAGTTATTTATACAATACTTTGCACTACTCAAGCCATGTTTTTTTAGGATATATAGTTGGTAATTATTCCATGCATTATAATCATATTAAACCACATACTTCTCGATTCAATGTCGAGCCCACTTCCCAAATACCCTTGTAAGTTGATTGCTTATAGCATCGCCATCAACCTCACATAGCTTACTCTTGGGCTTTCTTACAATGAGACCTATTCGATTTTAATTGATCGATTAGATGAACGATTCACTAAATAAAATCCACTTCATTCGTAAACATAAATTTAAAACCTCGATCCAAGAATATAGCCACCGAAGCTTCTAGGGTTTCACCCATGATATGGGAGGAGAAGTGTCGAGAAGTGAGAGACACAAAAGAGTCTGCCAGCTATTGGAAGAGCCAGCTAGAGTCATTACACCAAGACAACTCCATATGGTTGAAGGAACGAGAGTATGTGATTGAAGATTATGAATCCTTTAAGAAGACCATAGACTTCTTGCAAGGAGATAGGGATAAGTTCCGTGCAAAGCTCGATGGGCTAGTGGGGTTCTGTAATTGGGCGGCTAAAGAATTACCATGGAAATTAAGAGACGCAATTGAAGAGTTGAAGGAAGATAGCACTCCTCCAGCCATAATCAGTTTCATTCTACTCTGTAGAGGGTTTCTGAAGAGATTGAAGGAAGAACTAGAAGAGCTCCAAGCCAGAAAGCTTGCAGTTTAATTTTCCTATGTCTTACATTTTGTTCCTTTGACAATGTATTTTAAACTAGGGCCTTTTTGACCCCTACGTTATGTACTTGAATGAATTATGTTTAAAATTACTCAATTATTTCTATTCTAAGTATTTCATGTATCTCTGAATTGCTAAAAACTGATGGAACTCGAACAATTCTCTGAAAATAAAATATACATAACATTCGCATCTTCATTATGCATCATGCTTCATAAAAATTCAAAAAAACTTACCCAGCCTTTTTACCCTATATCCAACAACGCTGACTAATCAACACCGATACGAGACGCGAAGCAACTATAAGATGACGTTAGAACAAGTTAAGGCTAACCAAGTTACCATGAGGATAGACATCAATGCGATCCAAGAGAAAAATGGATCAACTATTGGAGACAATGCTCGCAATCGCCCAAAGAGAGAGGGTTATGGATGAAGAAGCTGGGGCAAAGAGGAATGATAGCACACCAGGTTTGGTCCACCAAGACGAGAGCTTCGTCCCTGCCAAGAAGAGTCTGGTTTATATACTGGTAGGAAGCAAAGGAGATGGGGATCGTGCAGAGCCTTCTGATACGTCTGCTCATCATGGATCCGAAATTGGAGATGACCCGTACGATGCTTTCTATGTGCCTGACCAACCGAAACCTAAGATACTTCCAGATCCTGCTGTAGATAGACTTCGTGCCTTGGAAAAGAAGATCAAAGCTATAGAGGGAAATAATTTCTTCGGCGCCTATGCCATGAACATGCGTTTGGTATCAAATTTGGTCATCCCGGCTAAATTTAAAACTCCTGATTTCACGAAATACAGAGGACAGACTTGCCCAAGAAGTCACCTGGTAATGTATTTCAGGAAAATGGTTGCTCATACCGAAAACGACAAACTGCTTATACATTGTTTCCAAGACAGTTTAAGTGGAGCGTCTCTAAGATGGTACATGAGCTTAGAGCAGGGGCGGATTCAAAACTGGGAACACTTGGCTGACGCATTTCTCCATCAATACAAATATAACTTAGATATGACACCCGACTGAATGCAGTTACAAGGGATGGCCATGAAAGAAAATGAGTCATTTAAAGAATACGCTCAGCGATGGAGAGAGTTGGCTGCTCAGGTAGAGCCACCATTGTCTGAAAAAGAAATGACTGGAATATTTGTGGACACGCTGAAGGACCCATTCTTTGATAGATTGGTGAGTAGTGCAGCGTCCGACTTCGCGCATCTAGTCACAATCAGAGATCGCATAGAAAAAGGCTTGAGGGATGGAAAGATTCCAGGAGCTGTGGCAGTCCCTAGCGCACCAAAAAAGTATTCTGGAGGCTTCTAGAAGAAAAGAGAAGGTGGAACGAACCCTATATCCAGAGGCTAAAAAGGGAAGTAACAAGCTTCATATGACAAAGTCGTCGTGGTACCCATACCTTATCAACAACCAATACAACAACAATAAGTGTATCAACCACAGCATCAACAACATCGTCAACAGCAAAACACCGTGCCTCCAAGACAATTCAAGCCAAGGCCTCCAAGAGGACAACTTGATCCTCTACCAGTACCTTATAGCCAAATATTCCCATATCTGCAAAAGGAGGGCCTTCTGACACTGAGGGAGCTAAAACCGGCTGTTTTTCCATATCCACCCGGATATGATGCCAACGCCCATTGTGAGTTTCACATGGGAGCGCTCGGTCATACCTTGTTTTGCATTTCAAAATCGGGTACAAGACTTGATCGAAGCAAAGGTTGTGTCATTCACTCCAAGACGCCTGAACATGAACACCAATCCCATGCCAACACATGGGGATGCTTCCGTTAGTGCCATTAAGGAGAGTGGTCAAGGTGAATTGATCCTTAAGGTTGAAGAAATTCAAATCCCTATCGCCAGGATAGGAGTACAATTGCTGAAGACTGGTCTAATCCCGGAGGAGCTAGTTGATGAAGAGAATAATAAAGAGTTGAGGAATTTTATACAACAAATGCTGGATCAAGGTGAGTTACAGATAAATCGTCGTGTCAAGAGCAAGGGAGAGGAAGAGATAGCCGTGGTGGACATCCCTTATGATGAGGTTAATGTGGAAATACCTATAAGCCCATTGGTGATAAAGTTTCCAGCACCGTTCGCATATGAAGATGAGAAGGAGGTCCCGTGGATATATCAGCCCAAAGCTTTTAAGCAAGGGCAGGGAGACCGACCTTTGGTTATCAACGAACCAAATGTCACCTCGATTGTGAGGCCGGTAGGAATGACACATAGTGGTCGAGTGTTCGCGCCAAGGACTGTTGATACTTCTGCAAAGGCTAAAGGGAAGGAAGTTGTTGTCTAGATCCCCGTCCCTAATTAAGAAATGCAAGGCATGCACCTGTCTCCTAAAGCTGCAGTCACTCGTGAAGAGGCCGAGGAATTTCTAAGGATAATCAAGAAGAGTGATTATAAAGTGGTGGACCAACTGAATCAAACACCTTCAAAAATCTCCATGTTATCTTTATTGCTCAACTCGGAAGCACACAGGAACTCATTGTTGAAAGTATTGAGCGCCGCACATATCACGAAAGACATAACGATAGAACAGTTTGACGATGTGATAGCTTGTGTGACCACTGGAAATTTTTTGGGTTTTAATGATGATGAACTGCCGGTCGAGGGAAAGAATCATAACAAGGCCCTAGATATCTCCTTGAAATGCATAGACACTATACTATCAAGGGTATTAGTAGACACAGGTTCCTCGTTGAACGTCATGCCGAAGACCACTTTGATAAAGTTGCCAATGGAAGGGATAAGTATGAAGCCCAGCACCCTAATCGTAAAGGCATTTGATGCCTCAAGGCGAGCAGTGATAGGAGAGGTTGACTTACCGACCAAGATAGGTCCAACTATTTTCAATATCACGTTCCAGGTTATGGACATACATCCCGGTTATAGTTGCCTACTTGGGAGACCATGGATTCACTCCGCAGGCGCCATCACCTCCACTCTACATCAAAAGCTAAAATTCATTACAAATGACAAGATGATTGTGATTGGAGGAGAGGAGGATATCTTGGTTAGCCGGTTGACATCTTTCTGGTATATCGAATTGGATGGCGAGATAACTGAGACACCATTCCAGTCCTTGGAAGTGGTAAATATGATGGTCGTCCAATAGACATTGGAGACCTCGAAATCAGGACCGTCCATGGCCTCGTGGCAAGGAGCTAAGGCTGTTATGAAAAGTGAAAATGCTCAAGACTGGAGCAAAGTGGTGGAAGTGCGGGAGAAGCGAGACAAGTTTGGTCTGGGGTATGACTTGTCATCAAATGAAGCAGGTAACCAACACGACAAAGAGCAGATTCCTTCTGTAGAGGAAACGTTCACCAGCGTTGGCCACACTTTTGGAAAACAGGTGGCGATGATCAGTGACGAAGATCGCGAAGAGGGGGTGTCTAGATGGATACGACAAGCCACACATAATGAAGAGCTGACAAATTGGAAGGCTGTGGAAGTCCCCCAATTTTTTCAAAAGTAATTTTATTATGTTAGACAAAACCATGTGCTCTGCCCAAGGCACAATGGCGTGTTGTAGGGCCTCCTTTATCTTTTTCAAGAGTTTTCACATCATTAATAAAATGGAAATTTGCACTCAAATTTTTGTTCCTTTCCTTTCGTTTTTCTATTACAAAAATGGCATCAATTTTTATACACGCACTTTCTAAATAAACTGCATAAATCATAACATGCAGAGACACCACCGAGACCATTGATAATGATACTGCTAGGGTCCGGCATGATTTTGATTGTCCAATCTACCAATCTGAAGACGAAGTGGGGGAAGATTGCAAACTCCCTGAAGAGTTGGCCAGATTACTCAGACAAGAAGAGAAGGTCATTCAACCACACCAGGAGGACGTCGAAGTTATCAATCTGGGAATAGAAGAAGACAAGAGAGAAGTAAGGGTAGGCGCCGCGCTTCAAGATGCAGTGAAGACAAGATTGATAGAGCTCCTCCACGAATATGACGACGTGTTTGCATGGTCATACCAAGATATGCCCGGATTAGACACTGATATCGTGACCCACAAGCTTCCCCTTAAAGAAGAATGCTCTGTTGTCAAACAAAAGCTAAGAAGAACTCGACCGGATATGGCTCTCAAGATCAGAGAAGAGGTGAGAAAGCAGTTTGACGCCGGTTTCCTGGAAGTCGCTAAGTACCCACAATGGGTTGCCAACATTGTACCGGTACCGAAGAAAGATGGGAAGGTCCGCATGTGCGTAGACTACCGAGACTTAAACAGAGCCAGACCCAAAGACAATTTCCCATTACCTCACATTGATGTATTGGTGGATAACACAACTCAGTTCTCCGTATTTTCCTTTATGGATGGCTTCTCTGGATACAACCAAATTAAAATGGATCCCGAGGACATGGAGAAGATCACGTTCATTACCCCTTGGGGCACCTTTTGTTACAAAGTAATGCCGTTTGGATTAAAGAACGCAGGGGAAACATATCAACGTGCTATGGTGACTCTCTTTCATGACATGATTCATGAAGAGATTGAGGTGTATGTTGACGACATGATTTCCAAATCTCAGACATAAGAAGAACATATCACTAACCTGGGGAAACTATTTGCTCGTTTGAGGAAGTTTAGGTTGAGACTTAATCCTAACAAATGCATATTTGGGGTTTGATCTGGGAAGCTTTTAGGCTTTATCGTAAGCCAAAAGGGAATTGAAGTAGATCCCGACAAGGTTAGAGCCATTCAGAACATGCCTGCACCAAGGACTAAGAAGGAGGTTTGTGGTTTCTTGGGGAGACTGAACTACATCACTAGGTTTATCTCTCACATTACTGCCACATGTAAACCAATATTCAAGCTTCTAAGAAAGAATCAAGGCGTGGAATGGAATGATGACTGCCAAATAGCCTTCGATAAAATCAAAGATTACTTGCAAGAGCCATCGATTCTGATGCCCCCTACAGTAGGGAGACCTCTCATCATGTATTTAACCGTGCTCGACGAGTCCATGGGTTGTGTATTGGGACAACAAGATGAGACTGGTAGAAAAGAGCATGCCATATATTATCTGAGCAAAAAGTTTAATGAGTGCGAGACCAGATATTCACTACTCGAGAAGACTTGTTGTGCACTCGCATGGGCCGCTAAGCGTCTCAGGCACTACATGATAACTCACACGACTTGGTTGGTATCTAAAATGGATCCCATCAAGTACATATTCGAGAAACCAGCTCTTATCGGTAGGATTGCTCGATGATAGATGTTGTTATCAGAATACGATATTCAATATGTTACGCAAAAGGCAATACAAGGAAGCGTATTAGCAAACCATCTTGCTCACCAACCGCTGGAGGATTACCAAACCTTGAAGTTTGACTTCCCAGATGAGGACATCATGGCTGTTAAGGATGCTGAAGACTCCGAACTAGAGGAAAGTCTTGAGCCAAAAGTAGGCTGGACGCTCATGTTTTACGGTACTTTAAATGCAATAGGTCATGGAATAGGGGCAGTATTGATGTCTCCTCAGAATTTCCTTATACCGTTCACCACAAAGCTCTGTTTTACCTGCACGGATAACATGGCCGAGTATGAAGCTTGCATACTAGGGTCGGAAGAAGCTATTGAGTTGAAGATCAAGATACTAGAAGTATTCGGGGATTCCACTCTAGTGATACATCAGATCAGAGGTAATTGGGAAACAAGACATGCTAACCTAATTCCATACCGGGATTATGTGCTGAAGCTACTCCCAAAATTCGAAAAAATCACTTTCTCTCATATTCATCGAGAAGAGAATCAAATGGCAGATGCCTTAGCAACTTTGGCTTCCATGTACAAATTAATATGGCCCAACCATCAGCCTCACATTGAAATTAGGTGTTTTGGTGAACCTGCACATTGCCTGACGACAGCAGAAGAGCCAGATGGTAAACCCTAGTTCTTTGATATCAAACAATATCTAGAGAAGCGGGAATATCCGGCAGAGGCTTCCAGCCTTGACAAAAGGACCCTCCAGAGGTTGGCATCGAAGTTCCTCTTGAACGGGGAGGTGTTGTACAAGCAGAACTATGACATGGTTTTGTTGAGGTGTGTGGACAAACACGAAGTTGATCAGCTTATGAAGGACATACACGAAGGGTCCTTCGGCACGCACGCAAATGGGCATGCCATGGCAAAGAAAATTCTAAGGGAGGGTTACTACTGGTTAACGATGGAAGCCGACTGTTATCATTACACCAGAGCATGCTACAAATGCCAAATCTATGCTGACAAAATACATGTACCGCTTACCCCACTGAATGTTATAGAATCACCTTGGCCTTTCTCTATGTGGGGAATCGACATGATTGGAATGATAGAACCCAAAGCATCTAATGGACACAGATTTATCTTGGTGGCCATAGACTACTTTACCAAATGGGTGGAAGCCGCATCTTATGTGAATGTCACGAAGCACATAGTCGCCCGTTTCTTAAAAAACAACATCATATGTCGATATGGGATTCCTAACAAAATCATCACTGATAACGGGTCCAATCTCAATAACAAGACCATGAAGGAGTTATGCACAACGTTCAAGATCGAGCATCACAACTCATCACCATATCGGCCTAAGATGAATGGGGTTGTTGAAGCCGCAAACAAAAATATCAAGAAAATCATCCAAAAGATGGTTGTCACGTACAAGGATTGGCATGAGATGTTACCTTTTGCGTTACATGGCTATCGCATGTCGGTACGAACTTCAACAGGGGCAACCCCTTATTCCTTGGTATACAGTATGGAAGCAGTTCTCCCTATAGAAGTAGAGATCCCCTCGATGAGAGTCTTGATGGAGGCTAAGCTAGACGAGGCAGAATGGGTTCAATTAAGGTACGGCGAGCTCAACCTTATTGAGGAGAAACGCTTGAAAGCGTTACGTCACAGTCAACTCTATCAGAGGCGTCTTAAGAAGGCGTTCGACAAGAAAGTTTGTCCCAGGATGTTTCAAGAGGGTGATTTGGTGCTAAAGAAAATCTTGCCCATTCACAAAGACTCCAAAGGGAAATGGACACCAAATTATGAAGGACCATTGGTGGTGGTTAGAGCCTTTTCTGGAGGCGCTCTAATCCTAGCAACTAGGGACGGTGCTGAATTTCCACTTCCCACCAATATTGATGTTGTTAAAAAGTACTTTGCCTAAAAAAGTGGAATAATAAAAGCCGCTAAATCGAAAACCTGAAAAGGCGATTTAGGCAAAAATGGCTATCCCGGTGGATCGAAAACCCGAAAGGGCGACCTAGGAAAAAATTAGGGATAAAAAAAATAAAAAAATTTGACCCGATGAGTTGAAAACCCGAAAGGGCGGCTCAGGAAAAAATGGGTATCCCGATGGATCGAAACTCCGAAAGGGCGGTCTAGACAAAAGTTAGGGTTAATTCCAAGGCAAAGAGCTGTACTTTCAGGCATCTGACGTATCCCTCGAAGACAAAGAATCAATCTACCTAACTTTTCAAAAGCGAGGTGCTCGGACTATCAAAGACATAAGAATCATAGCAGTATGGAAACTCAATAGGAACTCAATTTTTATTGCCGTTTTGTTTCTATGCACAACAATTACCTCATTAAGGAATTGCATATTTATGTGCAATCTCCCATTTAAGGGTCAAATCAATAAAAGAGATATTTTCTCGTCAAAAGTTGTGCCCAAATTATTTTGTGTTCTATCTGTTTGTTTGCAAAGCACCTTTATTTTTGATAAACATCACTCTTAAAATTTTGGAGAAAATAAAACACGTATTTGAACAAAGTGATAAAATTTCTTTTGAAACAGTAAAAGGACAAGTCCTTTAGTCTCCAAGTTCGTTCTTGTTTTTCATAGAGGTGTAAGACTGTTTGCAGGCACCTATGTTCATTCCAATTGCTAATCAGTACCTCTCGTAGATATACTCATGGTATAGCCAAACCGGGGTAAGGCTCAATTGCATTTCCAGCGGAAACATTAATAAATCATGGTTGGAGTATCACGTGTTGAGAAGTCTGAACCCTCCAGTGGCTTGGAGCAACCCAAATATATTCCAAAATCACCTAGTGGGGCATTGAAGCTTGAGCTTCATTAGTCACCCGATAACAAAAGTCCACACTATTGGCATCATTCCCCAAAGCAAAAACGCCTTAACCGGGGCATATCCCAATTACCCATTTGCATACCCGCATACATCATATGCGCCATGTGCATCAATTACATACATAATATTCCTACCAAATAGGAAAATTCACCAAGAAATAATCGTACCAATCATCGGTATACATATGCATAGCCTTGTACGATTCACATTCCTATATGCACATCCTAAATATCCCCAGCAATTGCATACTTGCATGCATCTCATGCATCGTCTCATGCATGGTATTCCCACCTAAAATGGAACACCATACAAAAATCAAATATAAAATATCAGGATCCAAGGTCATTCATGTATATCTTAGACATTCCTCATTTCCAAATAAGTTATTACCTTGCATATGCTCGTAGAATCATTTTCCAGTATGCCACTTTTTCAACTTTATGATTAATAATGATATTCCCAGCATTTTCTTTACTGTTTGAGATGTTGCTTCATCAATATGAAGAGTCTCATTCCAGATTTCTTTTAGAGATACTGCTCTAGTATCCTCGAAGAGTCTTAAATTCAATTAAGGTATCTTTCCCTTGCTGGAATATCTTAATTGTATCATATAAGATGCTGCTTCGACTCGATACAGAGAATCTCATTTTTACTGTTTGAGATGCTGCTTTATCAATATGAAGAGTCTCATTCCAGAATTCTTTTAGAGATACTGCTCTAGTATCCTTGAAGAGTCTTTGATTCAATTAAGGTATCTTTCCCTTGCTGGAATATCTTAATTCTATCATATAAGATGCTGCTTCGATTCGATACAGAGAATCTCATTTTTACTGTTTGAGATGCTGCTTCATCAATATGAAGAGTCTCATTCTAGATTTCTTTTAGAGATACTGCTCTAGTATCTTCGAAGAGTCTTAGATTCAATTAAGGTATCTTTCCCTTGTTGGAACATCTTAATTCTATCATATAAGATGCTGCTTCGACTCGATACAAAGAATCTCATTTTTACTGTTTGAGGTGCTGCTTCATCAATATGAAGAGTCTCATTCCAGATTTCTTTTAGAGATACTGCTCTAGTATCCTCGAAGAGTCTTAGATTCAATTAAGGTATTTTTCCCTTGGTGGAATATCTTAATTGTATCATATAAGATGCTGCTTCGACTCGACACAGAGAATCTCATTTTTACTATTTGAGATGCTGCTTCATCAATATGAAGAGTCTCATTCCAGATTTCTTTTAGAGATACTGCTCTAGTATCCTCGAAAGTCTTAGATTCAATTAAGGTATCTTTCCCTTGCTGGAACATCTTAATTCTATCATATAAGATGTAGCTTCGACTCGATACAGAGAATCTCATTTTTACTGTTTGAGATGCTGCTTCATCAATATGAAGAGTCTCATTCCAGATTTCTTTTAGAGATACTGCTCTAGTATCCTCGAAGAGTCTTAGATTCAATTAAGGTATCTTTCCCTTGCTGGAATATCTTAATTATATCATATAAGATGCTGCTTCGACTCGATACAGAGAATCTCATTTTTACTGTTTGAGATGTTGCTTCATCAATATGAAGAGTCTCATTCCAGATTTCTTTTAGAGATAATGCTCTAGTATCCTCGAAGAGTCTTAGATTCAATTAAGGTATCTTTCCCTTGCTGGAACATCTTAATTCTATCATATAAGATGCTGCGTCGACTCGATACAGAGAATCTCACTTTTACTGTCGAGATGCTGCTTCATCAACATGAAGAGTCTCATTCCAGATTTTTTAGAGATACTGCTCTAGTATCCTCAAAGAGTATTAGATTCAATTAAGGTATCTTTCCCTTGCTGGAACATTTTAATTCTATCATATAAGATGTTGCTTCGACTCGATACAGAGAATCTCAGTTTTACTGTCGAGATGCTGCTTCATCAATGTGAAGAGTCTCATTCCATATATTTTTTAGAGATACTGTTCTAGTATCCTCGAAGAGTCTTAGATCCAATTAAGACATCATTCCTTTGGTCTGGAATATCTTAATTCTATCATATAAGATGCTGCTTCAACTCGATACAGAGAATCTCACTTTTACTGTTAAGATGTTGCTTCATCAATATGAAGAGTCTCATGCCAGATTTTTTAGAGATACTACTCTAGCATCCTGGAAAAGTCTTGAGATTTAGCTAGGGATATCATTACATTACTAACATATCTCGATTATGACATCCAAGACACTGTTCTAACGACTCCCAGAAAGTCTCGGTTGTTCCATTTTACTTTAGGATAATTTCTCTTACTATTTCTCACTACATTTTCTTCCTGTATTTTCTTGGACAAAATTTGGGTCTTTCTTGTATTTAATTATCTCCCACCGCGAATGTACGAAGATTGTTCTCATTTTTACTTTCTGGGTTCGAGGTAATTAAATAGGGGCAGTTGTCATACCCCAATTTCGTCCGAGTAAGAAAATCTTTCACCAGCATTCACAACCAGAAGTTATAAGGCATAAACTCTATCTTAGGGTTTCTCAGCCCTAAGCTACTCCAAAATTCCTAAAGGCACATTCAATACTCACATGTTCATTCTAAAGAAAACTCTCAGTGTCATCAAAACTTTCAACAATTTTTTCAGTGGCGTTTCATCTGTTAAGTTCCTTGTTCATGACCCAAAAAATCTGTTATATTTATCTCTTGTCGCTATTACTAAGGCATGGGATGGTATGCGCATTTTTTAGGCTTGTTGGTTATAAAAGGCCCCTTTTGGTTATCCATGAGACCTTTTTGTTTTAAAAGCCCACTCCTATCAACATGTACACAATTAATATTTCAAGTTCAAGGTGTGGTTCAAATCTTTTTTACACGTACTAGTCCAAGCCCACTCTCTTATTAGCAAGTATTAAAAGCCATTTTTACTTGTGATGATCACTTGATTAGCCCAAGTTTGCAAGCCCATTTTTTACATCCCAAATATTTGTGCCAAGTCTTGATCCTTCATAAGTGTCTAATTTCAAGTTGCATTTTTGAAGCATGTATATGTTTGTTTTAATCTAAGGTTAATTATAGGAAGGGATTATTGTGATGGACAACGTTTTAAGGCTCTCATATTTTACAAACCTATGCGTCGTGATCTTTTGTTGGCTTCGTGGTTGGAGCTGAGCTTTCAATGCATATGATGTGCGTTTCATTTTGTTCTTTTAGTTATATGATTATTTAGCCAATAATAAGTATACTAAAGGCAACCATTTGTGGAACGTTCATTCTTATTTTATTATGGCCCAAACAGTTTTCATCAAGATATTACTTCAAGACTTGAATGTTTAAAAATTGATTACACAAACGAAATTCTAATCTAGGATATTACAGACAATCCAAAAGTTAATACACATTATCCAAAAATACAATATGTTACATATTGAATAATCGAAGCTTGCTGCAAATCCAGCTGATTGAAAACAGAGCTTTCAAAAGCGAATTGCCCAAAACCATCGTTTGGATCGAAGCGCCCTAATTCAAGCTCCCTCATAGAGCTGGCGCAACAGACCTCTTTCTCAATTGGGGTCGTTTCACCTTTGTGACCTGCGAAGAAATAAAAACTTAAGTCAAAATTCCTATCACCATAAGCACTTAAAAACTGAAGAATAATTAATAAATTAATCAGGTAAACACTTTGCACAGAGGACCACAATGAACGCCCAGAAACATATTTTGCTACAGACAACAAGTTCAACAGTAATAAATCCACAAAATCTGAATCCCACGAAATCTGGGATGAGCAAAAGATATCCTGACAGATTTATCCTAGGATTTACTAGCTCATCATGGGGAGGATAAACTTCACAACCTCACTATTAGTACCTAGATAGAGCACTGAGTAAAGAGGACGGTTAATTCGAAAAAAAAATCAAAATAAAATTTCCATGAACACAACCATCATTAACATTCAAGAGGAGAAGAGAACAGAGGAAGACGAAGAGAGTTTAGAGGAAACTTATCTAGAATCGCATCAGAGAGGGCGTCGGCGGTGGACCAGCTTCGTTCAAGTATACTTCTTTCTTTTTTTTCTTTCGCTTAAAATCTTTGCACCATCATGATATCCTTGTTGCACTGACTAGAAACCCCACTTTAATTGTATCAAATTGCTGCTATTGGGGACTTAATTGCAAATTTAGGGTTTGTGTTTGTTTGTATTTTTTCCGACTGTTCTGGTGTCGTTTGGTTTGTTGGGGAGAACATACTCTAAGTTGGTTTGTGTTGGGGGCTCATTCTCGTTGAAATCTTTTTGTTTTCTTTCTCATGCGGTCCAATCTGGGTGTTTGAGAGGGTTTGAGTGAAAAACGAGTTTGGATTTGGAATCGTTGGTTAAGATAAGGGGGGGGTTGGTGTTAAAGGTTTGGTTATTTGAGCGTTGGTTCGCCTGAGAAGAAGGTGGTGCCGCCGTCGTTGGCCGGCAACCGTCGTCTTCTCTGGTAGGTTGCGATCGAGAAGGATGGTGGGAGTTGCAGAGCCACTCTGTATTCTTATGAGAAGAGAGAGAAACATTTTTCAAAAGTGATTCCGTTTGGCAAGGTTATTTGGCTTTAGGTTTAGATTAGTGGGTAAGTGGTGGTGACAAGTGTCTCCACCATTGGGACACTTGTCACCGTTTGGTTAACATGCTCCAAGGTATCCTATGCGACGCCCTTGTTTCGTTACCATGGCCTTGCACCCTTATCCTCCATCCATCAGTGTAGGTCATTTGATCTAACGGCCCTGGGTTGGTCTTCATAGTCAATTTGTTAACTAAAAGTCTCCTTGAAGCTATTGGTCCTGCGTGTGGGGTCTCCAAACCAACCCACACGCCTCTCCTGTTTTCAGCACCTCCCTTTCTGGACAGGGAGCGTTTTTGGTTTTGTTTGGGCCAAAGAAAGGCCCATTCTCTTTAAAATAAGTTATTTCCTTTTGATTTGTATGTATTCATACAATTTGTTTTATTTAAAATCAATTAGGCCATTTTAGGATTTCCATCCAATTAATATTTTGATTAAATAATTAAAATTTTATTATTTGTGTAATTAATCCTTTTCACTTTTATGTATTATTATTTAACTTATTCAATTGATTATTTTTTTATAAGACTTATTTATATTGAGTTTACCCTATTTTGTTATTTATACAATACTTTGCACTACTCAAGCCATGTTTTTTTAGGATATATAGTTGGTAATTATTCCAAGCATTATAATCATATTAAACCACATACTTCTCGATTCAATGTCGAGCCCACTTCCTAAATGCCCTTGTAAGTCGATTGCTTATAGCATCGCCATCAACCTCACATAGCTTACTCTTGGGCTTTCTTACAATGAGACCTATTCGATTTTAATTGATCGATTAGATGAACGATTCACTAAATAAAATCCACTTCATTCGTAAACTTAAATTTAAAACCTCGATCCAACATCGAGTATTCTTTATTAAAATTAAATTAAAATACCTAATCACAATTAAATACCATTTCAGCTGGAAATAAAAAAGGAGATGGTTTTGAGTTTTCAACTCCTCTCCTCGATTATTTGAATACGAGTTCTTTTACTCGGTTAGTCGAATAATCGTCATTTCTAATCCACTTAAGCATAATTAAATCAAAGTGTTCTTACAATAAATAAAAATGAAATGGGGGATGGTTTTAAGCCTTTAACTCCTCCCTCGATTGTTTGAATACGAGTTTTCTTACTCGGTCACTTAAACACTCGTCATTTCGCTACAAACTTCTAAACCCCGATTAAATCAAATTATTTTCATAATAAGTTAAATGAAAAGGGAGATGACTTTTAGTTTTCAACTTCTCTCCCCAATTGTTTGAATACGAGTTCTCTTACTCGGTCAGTCAAACAATTATCATTTTTCACAAACATACAACTTAATCAAATCATTTTTATGACAAACTATACGAAAAAGGAGATGGTTTTGAGTTTTCAATTCCTCTTCTCAAATGCTTGGATATGAGTTGTCTTACTCAGTCATTCAAGTACTTGTCATTCATTCTAAAATACGTCAACCATACGCAAACTAATCTTCATAATCACTCAGGTGAAAAAGAAAGTGGTCTAGAGTCTTCTATTCCCGTTCCCGAATATTAGGATACAAGTTGTCTTACTCGATTATCCGAATATTCGTCATCCATTCAAAATACCTTAATTATTATCAAATCCTTTCTATAATTAAGGATGAAAAAGAAAGTGGTCTAGAGTCTTCTATTCCCTTTCCCGACTGTTAGGATACGAGTTGTCTTACTCGGCTATCCGAGTAATCGTCATCCAACCAAAAACATCTCAACCAATCAAAACATCCAACATATTAATCCAACTTGTCACCCCGTGTGACCAAAACTCTTTTAAAAAAAAACGATGTTTAATCCCTTTTAACGCGCATAACAAACTAGTGCTCAAGCCTCCGTCGAGAGTAGACAAGCCAACCTTTAGCCTTTAAGACGCGATCTAAAACAGACGTTCACTAAAAACACCAACCAACTGGAGTTCCCCGAACTACGAATGCTCTGACTTCCTTATTGCACCATAAGGATACGTAGGCACGAGATTGCGAGATCTTGGCGAGCACACTAATAACCCCCCCCCCCCCCTTTCCCTCTCTGAGGTTCCCATCCATTTCTATTTTCAATATATTTATAACCTGAAGAAAACAAACAATGTAAATTAAAACTCAAATCGCAAAATTGAACTAAAAGGTTCCCGTTGAGTACAACGGACGTGAGGGGTGCTAATACCTTCCTCTCGCGTAATCCACTCCTGAACCCGAATATGGTTGCGATGACCATTATTCTATTTTCTAAAGGTTTTATCAATTTTTTCCTATCCCCTCATTGGGATAAATAAAGTTCGATGACGACTCTTTTCGAACATAAATTTTCCGCGACCATCGCGAGGAATCGTATTTTTTGAGATGCGACAATATGCATTGGATTTGGGATCACACATTGGCATTCTCCTTACCCCTTATTCATTGGGTTTGCATTGGGAGAGATCACCAAGTAAATTTGATTGTATCATACTTTATTTTTTTATTATTTACTAACCAAAATACCAAAAATATGTCAATGTATAGTTTGTTGCTTTTGTAGGTAGTGTGTATGCTCACCTATGCTCCATCAAGCTCATATATAGGGTTTAATACCCTCAAGGCAAGGAGATCAATCAAGAAATGGTTCACATTGGTTATAGACGTCATATATGGATCCCTATGGTCCTCATATATCATTTTTATCAAGAATTCATCAAGAGTTTGAAGTTAGTTTGCCTTGGAAACCCTAATTCATCTGGGTATCTTGTGTGACTTCTTCAACAAGTTTCTTCAACATTTGATCAAATATTTCAAGGTATGCTTCACATTACATCATCTTACACATATATTATCCTCCATGAGTGCCCAAAATTAAGAGAATGTCAAGCTAACAAGATGGTTCATGGTGGTTGACCAGAGAAAGTCAACTAGTCAAAACCGGGGTTCCCTAAACCCTATCTCCTACAATATTTGTCATATGAAAATGATTACAAGATAAAGGTTACTTAAAATGACATTCCAAACAACTTTCATGTTGGAGTTAAGAGCTATTTTTGCTTGGAAAGTCATTTTTTATGGTGAAAGATTATATGTCATTTTGTCTGAACCCTAGTTAGGAGGTCAAATTCCCAAGACCATAACTTGCTCAATTTTTATGATATGAAATCCATTAAAATTCCATGATAAAATTCAAGATGTATAATTCATATTTTGTGTTTGCGGGAAGTTCAAATTCAACTTGCAAATGCATGTGCCAAGAGGAAACATTATAGGTCATTTGGGGCCATTACCATTTAACAAGTGATTTTCCTCAACTTCTAAAATGCATAACTCCTTCTTGCCAAATCCAAATGAGGTTAAATTTATGACTAAATTGAATAGGTTTGAAAGCGATACAACTTTGATGAAGGAACGTTTTCCATTTGAAGTCCATAGCAAAAGTTATTCAAGGTGGAAGAAGTGAACATTTGACTTGGTACTTAGAAATTTTCATATATGTTTGATTTCCCAAACTTCCACATAAACATTAATCATGATACAATCTTCAAATGGAAAAGTGTTCAACATAAAAGATGTTCCCCTTGATCTCACCTTTCCAAAAAGTCCAAAATCATCTCATTTGGATCAATATTGAAGGATTTGCGCATGGGTGCAATGCATGGTACCATTTGGAAGGATTTCATGATCAAACTCATTCCAACATTGCATGGCTTAATGTATTGCTTTCATCATGTCCTATTCACAACTTTCGACCTTTTTAAATGATTTTTTGGGCTTTGTACACGCCCATGCTAGCTCATGAAGGAAGTTGCTAAATTTGGATTTGAAATGGAAGTGTGTGGAAAGCATGTGATAGCCCTATAAATACAAGTGCAATGAGCTCAAAACATCATCAACACCTTGCCCAAGCTTTTCCAGAACAATCCAAACCCTCCATTTCATAGAATTCTTGAAAATTTCAATTGAAATCGAGTTGAATTTCATCTTCTGTTTTGGAAATTCAAACTCCAAGAATTCATTGCCATTTTCATTTCAATTGATCACTGCAGGCAAGAGGAAGAGAAAGCAAGCAAATCCAAGTCAAGATCAAATGAATTTGAAGCAAATCGAAGGTGATTTTTCAGAAACTTCATCCCTTCGATTCTCTCTCAATTCTTCACCATTCTTTGTGATTTTTGGTTGGCTGAAGTCCTACCAATGTAGGCAACAAGGTTGAGTTGCTTTGAGGTCAAATCGAAGAAACTCAGTTCATGATCCTCAAAATTCAAATCCATGTACCTTTCAATATACTTGGAATTGGAGAAAATTGAGGCCAGATTCGAGCTCCTGAGCATTTTTTCTTTAGATCATGTCCTTGATTTTTATTTTCATGGAGATTGGTGGTGGACCAGTCCGGTGAGGTCCACTGGAGAAGAAGACCAGAGCTAGGGCTTCGGTGATGTGTTGGCGTGTCCAAAACCATTAGATCATGATCTCACATTTTAATCTCAGCCATTGCTTTTGCATACCACGCGTACAGCAAGTTGACTAGAGTGCATGGTGAAGCGCGCGTGTGTGGCCATCAGATCTGCCACCTCAATTAATGAGGGACATCTGATGGCCCTTGTTTTTTCTCATTTTATTTAATTTCTGATTTTATATTTTAATTAGCTTATTTTGTTTAATTCATATTAAATTCATTTTTAATCTAAAAAATATGGGACTTTCACCAAAAATCTTTAAATATTTTTCTATTTCATTTTCTGAATTAAAATTATTTTTTGGATTAAATTTGATATTTTTCATGAATTAATTGTTTTTATACATATTTTTAATTATTTAAAAATACTTCTGACTTTTCAAAAATCATGAAATTTTTTGTCTAAGGTCCTTTGACCTTGTTTGACCTAGGATAAATCTCTTGGCCATTTATTTGGTGTTTTGAAGAGATTTTAGGTTTTGACCAAATTAAATTGAATTTAAATGTATTTTTAATTTGGTTTTTAATTGATTAATTGTGTGAAAATCATGTTGAGCCATTTTTATGGTCTTGTGATATTTGACTATTTGTTTGGGCCTTGGTCAAGGTTGATTTGACTTTTGTTGGGTTAAAATCATTGGATTTAGGGGATTGGTGAAATGTACATTTCATCTCCCAAAATGAATGAATGATTTTAATTTGATAAAATTCCTTCCATGACCAATGTATGTTTCTATCATTTCCCCTCCCTCTTCATCTTTATCCCATGTTTTCCCATCCCTTTCATTGACCAATGAAATCTCAAGATCCTAAGGCTAATTGGTTTATCAATAACCTTGTGTTAGATGAACCAATACAAGTATGGATGAGATAGGTCCATCCTTTGATCTTTTTCTTTTAGTGTGTGTTATGTTTTAGGAGTTTGGTTCATTATACCAAATCTCTAACATGCATTAGCACCTAAATTTTATTGTCCGACCTCAGATAGTTGTGACTTCTACATAAGTCCAATTACGATTGCTTAACATAGAGCTAAATTTGAACCTGGAGGCGTAGCATTCTAGTAAGTGAGATTGTAAGTCTCCCATCTTTCATGGTATTGTGTGGAAACTTGGTCTTTTTTCCTTCCTTTGGAAGATGTCTTGGTTCAAGTATCCATGCTTGTGAATAGATGGTTGAGTGTTCTCTAAAGAATGACTTAATCAATTGAAAAGCAAAACACCACTAACATATAATTAACCTTGACTAACCTTTGAATAATTCTTATTAATATTGCTTTACTTTCAAGTCATTTATTTTATGCAATTTAATTTCAAGTCATTTACCATTCATTTGTCATTTACATATCATTTAATTTGTTTATGTTTATGTCATTTTCACTTTGCTCATTTGAGCCACATATTGTGATTGTATATATTTGTTTGTGTATTTTGTTTGTGTTTGTGGTCTTAGGACCTTAAAATACTTAATAAATAACAAAAACCCTAAAAAATGTTTGGTGGACTGTTGAGCTTGATCTGAACTTTTGGACTTAGAACTAGGCAACACTCCATATGAAAAGGACTTGGTCAATGCCAACATTTTTGAGACCAAGTATTGTGATTTGAGCTTTCATCTGATGCAAGTATTGGGATCCACTTGAGTTTATCTGCTACATGATCTTGATACAACTGTTATTTTGATCTTGTGTATAATGCTTTATTCTGAGTTAATCAAGGAGTATTTCATCTAAGACATGAGAAGACAAAGAAGACTGCTAGCTATGGAGTTGCTTGCTTGGATATGGCTATCTTTATTTCATTCCTTGATCTTCATGATGTCTGGTATTGCTAATTGCTTGCTGATTATTGCTTGATTCAAAGTCCAAAGGGAAAGTGGGTTTTCTATATGACATACTTGTCTGTTGGATTGCATCCCATTGGTCAGATCTTTTCAACTCTTAACTTGTAATTTCGTGTTTAGGATTAGTCTCTTCATCTCCTCCCATTTCTTAAATTTCAAAAAATATCTCCCCCTTTTCAAAAACTTTCTTTGCTTGTGATTTCAAACTTAGACTTTATTTCAAGTAGAAACTTTGGCCTTATACCGATGAATTTTTAGACTCCTTTTTCTTAAATCAAACTTGTAAATAAATATAATCATATTGACTTAAATTTTCAAAAGACAAAAAGAACTAACAACTTCATTCAAATTTTTGGCCTTTTGTGCCTTTCTCATTAACCTTTTATTAAAAACAATTCACTCACTTTGAAATTGTTACCACGAAATACGAGGTTTTGATCCCTCATTTTTATGTTGGTACATAGGCACAAGTCTGAAGGTCTTTTCAAACACAAAAATATAATCAATGAATTCTTTTCTCATCCCTACACTCTATTTTTCTCAAACATCTTTTATATCAAAAACACATACACACATAAAAAAGGGCTCCCTAGGAGTACCTAGGACACTTCGGATGCTAACATCTTCCCTCTGTGTAACCAACCCCCTTACGTGTAATCTCTGACATTTTATTAGTTTTGATTTGAAAACTTCTTATCATTGGGTTTTCTTTGTGCTTTTCCCTTTTCCTTTGGAAACAATAAAAAAGCGGTGGCGACTCTGGTTTTATTGAATTTAAGTTTATCTATAGCTTAATGGTCATGAATTTACCGCTACACATACATGCAAGCCCTAGCTCCAAATGAATTGGTGCCTCCTTACAATCCTTGCACATGGGGGCCAATCCATTTGGCGACACCATGTCTTGCATGCATGCAGACCTCGTAACCAAGCATGCAGAGCTAGGTGTGTCATGCGTGATCCTAGGGAGGCGCCAATTTAAATGGATACACCATGTAAAAAATGCACATGGGCGCCAATTCATTTGGCTACCACATGCAAAGACATTTTTCTAAGCTCCACAGTTTTGCCTATAAATAGGAAGGTGACTCTAACATTTCTTCCACACCGTCACTCACTACTTCCTCTACAACATCAAATCTTTCATCTGCAACAACCTTTTTCATCTGCACGAACCTCTTTCATCTCCGACAAGATGTCTATCCTCATAATGGGCGAATCGCACAGAGGAATAGTTGCAAAGATAGCAACTTATGTAAGCGTTTAATTCTTTTGTTATTTGTCTAGAGTACCTTTTAATAACATATCAACTTAGTAAAGTATTTTCTTGTTTCTTTTATAGGATGTTTCAAGGTCCCGTACTCGGGTCCACGAATATGTCCACATGGACCCGATGATTCAACTATATGTCGAACTCGCCGGTTTTGGACATATAAGCAAAATTATGTCTTGGTCGATGGATAATAAATTCATTCTTGTGTTATGTGAAAGATGGCGTCCCGAGACACACACATTCTGGTTTCCAACCGGTGAGTGTATCGTGATGTTAGAAGACGTCTACATGCTATTGGGACTGCCTATTGAAGGTAAAGTTGTAAATGGTAAAACCAACTATGCGAATTCAATTTGCATGGACCTCTTGGATACTGATTTGTTAGATGATAACTCAATAGGTCAAGGTATACTCCTTTCACGCCTTAAGTCATACTATAACAATTTACATTTAGATGAGCATTCTACCGAAGAGGCTCGAATAATAAAAACTAGGTGTTACATTATGCTTTTAATTGGTTTTTTTTATTTCCCGAAGGTAGTGGTTCTAGTATGCATGTTATGTATTTACCTTTACTAAAACATGTAGATAGAATAGGAAGTTACAGTTGGGGATCCGCTTGTCTGCCTATATTTGTAGCTCTTTGTGTAAAAATTCACACAAAGACACGTCTACCTTTTCTGGATGTGCTGTTTTGCTCCAAGCATGGGGTTGGTCAATACTACCGTCCCTAGCGCCCGTCAACAACAACCCTTTCACATTCCCGTATGCACAAAAGTAAGTTGTTTAAAATGTTACATATTTACTTACTTTAACGATTATTATCTCTAACTAATATTTTTACCTTTATGGTGCAGATGGTCGGCACGTGGTATGAGTTATAACAGATGTCCTAGACACTGTATTACCCAGTATCAGAATCTCTTAGATCACCTTCGACTGACAGATGTATGGATAATAACCTAATTATTTCGTAATAATTTGTTAATTTCTTCTACCAAGTTTATAGTCTAACATACATTCATATTTCAGTTCATTTGACATCCATACCTAAATTTGGATCATGACCATGAAATCAACGAAAAAGGCGCAGCCGTATGGACTGCATGCACACCGATCATAAGATTCACAACTGTGGAGATGCACAACAGTGATCGTGTGAAATTGCAGTTCGGTATGCCTCAACACATCCCAGATCCCCCAGCAAACCTAGGAGAATGGTATATGCGCAAAGTTAACGACCAATGGAACTTCAACTCATGGCAAAGCTTCGCTAGATCCGAGTGTCGCAAATGGAAGCACCGGCATGACCACGTCTTAACTGATGCAATGATGCCAAATGAAGAAAAACCAAGTCGTACTTATATGGCTTGGTACATATCGGTTGGTTTTGAGTTCATCGTCGAGGATATGTACATATACGACTCACACCAACAAACTTACACACCAGACGCCTCAACATCTAACCGCAACAACATTGTCATACCGGTTACACACAACCCCTTACCCGTCAAACTTTATGTTCCACAAACACACAAACATACAACCCTAACATGCCATACACCCAACCACAATACCAAGAGCATACCCCATACCACCACCAACAAATAGATCATCAACCAGAGACCCAACATTGCTTCGCACCCAACACATCACCCTACCAAAGTCGTCTTAGCCAGAACACTCAATGATCATTTAACACCAATTGTCCCTCCTCCTACCATAGCCAAGAAGCACAAACCTCACAAAACCAAAACCTTCAACAACCCTATCTCTACCAAACACCACAACAATCTTTCCAACCTTTCCTCGATGTATCATTCACACCAATGTCTCCCTTCAACCGTCCCGGTCGCCCACCAACAAGTCAAACACAACCCAACTACTTTGGCATGGGTCATGAACTCAGTTATGGTGGTACACCTTCATTGCATACTCAAGACTACGCTGATTTGTCTGACTATCTCAACAGGCAATCTCCTGCAGTTGGTAGTGATGTTCCTGGGCCCTCAGATGCTTAAACACTAGTGGTGAATCATCAACGTGGATTAGGGCCACGGGTTCGGGTAGCTAGGGGATGTGGGACTGAAGGTCGGTTAGGTGATCCCGATCATCAACATTAGTCTTTTTTGTGTAAACAGAAATTTATATTGATATGAATTGGTCCGATTTCGAAATTATGTATCACGTAGACTGTTTTTGGAAAAAAATTACAAAATACACTAAGGTGTCAATCCAATTGGCGTCTCCCTTTAACCCATACACATGGACGCCAATTGAATTGGCTGCACCATGTGCCCTAGCCAATCCAATTGGCGCCTCCTCGCTAATTTTAAGAGGAGACGCCAATTGGATTTGTGTCTCCTCCTAAAAGTGAGATAGTTTGGAAAAAAATTGAAATCGAAATTATTTTGAAGATTTTTTTGAAAAACTGAATTATTTTGATAAAAAATTATATCTTATATACTAATAATAAATCGATAATATCTATTTCTCTATTGTACTAATGTATTTTTTTTTATTAACATAATTTCTATCCTATATTTTAAAAATGTTGCATGTATATAGTGTTACACTTGTATCCCTACTATACTTTGGAACGTTAGTTCCTGAACATTTAGATATGCAACACCACTAGAAATTTCAAATATTCCAATTTTAGTACTTTTATAACTTGTTTTTCAAAAATTTCATAATTTAAAAAAAAAATAGCCTACTGAATTTATAAATAAATAATTGATGCTACTTACTTCACATATCTCAGATTATTAAAAAAACTCGACGACACCCTACAATACATATTAGATTCATCAAATCTAGTAATGTTAATTGTGTTTTTTAAATATTTACAAAAAAAATTAACTACTGAATTTATAAAAAAAATTGGTGTACCCCTTATCACATACTGGGTTTTTTTTAAATTTCTGACACCCTATAAATCAAAATGTATCTAGTCCATTCTGATCCAAATACATTTTAGAACATTTCAAAGACAACCATTTCATTCCAAATTTTCATATATTTCTATAATCTACGCATCACACCAATAAGTCTAGTACTTTTAAAAAAACAAACTTATGATAATTTGTTAATGAACATTTTTTTTAATGCACCATATATGTTTTTTAACCATCACACTAAAATACTTAAATGCTCATAAATTTTGGAGATGCATCCCTAAACACACCCAAATTTAAGTTAATGTTAAAATATTTCGGAGATGCATCTTCGAACATATGTCGGAGATGCATCTCCGAAATGTTTTGGAGCTTAAATTGCGCTAGAATCATTTTTCTTCCTCATTTCTCATATTTCTCAAAAACTCTTCAAACTCTCTCAAATTTTTCACCAAATCCAAAATCAAGCAACCAAGGTCAGAGAAACTTCAATCAATATCAGAAACACCATTCAACACTTAAACAAAGTGAAAAATTGTAAGTTTTTTAATGTTTTAAATAGTTTTTTAATTTTTATGCAAATGAGTAGAAATTAGATGATTGATAGTTTAGACATAGTATTAAACATGATAGATGGCTGAAAATTATTATTGATGTAATATTTGTTTGGTTTCCATGTCTCCATTGTTACCATTGATGTAACTGCTGAGTTGCATGGGATAGATGCAACATCATGATTATGTCATGACTTCACAATTCTGTTGAATCAGAGATTGCTCAAAGTGTGTTATGGATGGACAATGCAACTGACATTTGGAATAAATTGAGGGATCCACTTTACCAAGGTGATGTGTTCAGAATTTCAGATCTTCAAGAAGAAATATGCAATCTGAAACAAGGTGATTCATTTATATCTTCTTAATACACCAAACTTAAGAAATTATGGCAAGAATTGGACAACTTTCGTCCAGTTCCTGAATGTTCATGTAACATTACTTGCCAAGTTGTTATCAAGATTCGTGCTTACAAAGATGGTGACCAAGTTATTAGATTCCTTAAGGGTTTGACTAACCAATATTCAGCTGTGAGATCTCAAATCATGTTAATGGAACCCCTTCCAACCATCTGCAGAGTTTACTCTCTTCTTGTTCAACAAGAAAGACAAATTATTCTAATCTTCATAGCATAATGCATCCAACCCCAATGAAATTTTCATAGCATAAGCATTAGAGGTGGCAAATATTTTGGAGGAAGAGGTCGAGGTTCCCGCATATGCACTCATTGTGGCATGAAAAATCACACAGTTGATTCTTGCTTCAAAAAGTATGGTTATCTACCACATTGGAAGCAAATTGGCATAATCAATCATTATGCAGATGTTCCTGGCACAACAGATGCATCCCTAAATGATTCCAATGAATACAACGAGCAAGTTCTGAGCAATTTTGCATTCACATTTGACCAGCATAAAGTCATGCTAGCTCTTCTCCAAGGAACCTCATCATCGTCATTTTCTCAGGCTCACAACATCAACCATTTAACAACTCAAGTTGACAATGGATCAAGTATCATATGCACCATTCATAGCTCTCATAAACTTGAGAATTTTATCCTTGATATTGGTGTAACATACCATGTCTGTCATACAAAAGCTTTCTTTCAATGCATTAAACAGATCAATCCCATCACCATCAAACTTCCAAATGGAGCCCTTATCACCACTAATTATGCAAGCATCATACACTTTGACAAATGCTTATATATCATTGATGTATTATATATGCCTGATTTTTTTTAATCTCATTTTTGTTCCCAAGCTAACAAAACATTTTAGGTGTCAATTGATGTTTAATGATAATGATTACATGATATAGTATACTCACTCCAAGAAGATGATTGGCACAACTAGATTGTATGATGGATTGTATATTTTATATTCTCCTTCAGTTACCTTGTATAACACTTCAACTACTCATTCCATCAATACTTTACATAATCAATCTTTAGACACAACTCATCATTGTAATCTTTGGCACTTAAGACTTGGTCATCCATCTAATATAAAATTTATTCAATTACATAAACATTTTCCTTTTATCAAATTTGGATCCTCTTCTATACCATGTGACGTATATTTTTATGCTAAACAAAATAGACTCTCATTTTCTCTCAGTTATCATGTTTCCAATTTTGCATTTGACTTTGTGCATATAGATATTTGGGGTCCCCGGTCTACACCATCTATGATGGGATATAGATAATTTCTTACTATTATGGATGATAAGACTAGATTCACTTGGTTATTTCTCGTGAAATTAAAATATGAAGCATCATCTCTCATTAAATCTTTTGTGTCAATGATCCAAACTTAGTTTAACATAACCATTAAATTCATTAGATATGATAATGGTTGGGAATTCATTCTCACGGATTTTTATAAACAATTTGGCATAATTCGTCAAACATCTTGTGTTGGTACTCATTAGTAAAATGGCATTGTTGAAAGGAAACACCAACATATTCTAGGTATCACTCGAGCCATCCTATTTCAATCAAAATTACCTCATATTTTTTGGGCTCATACTGTTGGCCATGCAGTTCACATCGTTAATAGATTGTCTACTATTTTCTTAAAGCATAAGTCACCTTACCAAATCTTGTATAATAAACTACCTAACCTCACAAACCTCAAAGTTTTTGCCTCATCATTTTTTGCTTCCACCTTAAAAGCTCACGGAAAGAAGATTCTAGATCTAGAAAGTGCATATATTTAAGTTATAAACCTGACACCAAAGGTCACATTCTGTTTGACTTGCACTATAGGGAATTGCTTGTGTCAAGAGATGTCTCCTTTTTTGAACAACACTTTCCATATAAATAATTTTCAATTGATCCTCATCAACCTGGTACTGAGTGTCATATCTACAACCATACTTACTTTGATGATATCTTAGGTCCCTCAGACACACATACTCCTCACAGTAATTCTCCTTCCAGACCTCATCCTATTCCTACTGCATCTATTCCACAAGGTTCTCCTTCACATACCTTGACGCCTACACCATCACCTACTTCAAATAATAATGCTCATGATAATACTATCAATCCTCAAGTTCCATTACATATCAGAAAATCTGCTAGACAAACCAAACCTCATACTTATCTCCAAGATTACCATTGTGTCTTATCTCAAATACAATTTCCATTTCAGAAGTAGCTGCTCAAAATTCAGCTTCCCAATATAAGTATCATCTATCATCCTTCTTATCATATGATACATTGTCTCCTACACACAAACATTTCACTTTAAATCTATCTGCCATAATTGAACCTCAATCATATGAGTCAGCTACTTGTGATGCCAATTGGAAAGATGATATTCTCGAAAGCTTTGATTAAAATCAATACTTGGTCTCTTGTCCATTTACCTTCACACAAAAAAGCCATCGGATGCAAGTGAATTTTTAAGTTGAAAATGCATGTCAAAGATTTACCCAAACTGGAGGATTAGATTAAATGGACACATTCAGTCATGTGATTAAAATTACTACCGTTCGAATGCTAACGGCCATTGTTGTAAATCATGACTGACCATTATTTTAACTGGATGTCAATATGAAATTTCTTCATTAATTTTTTATTTTAACTCTTAATATCTTATATACTAACTATAAATCGATAATATCTATTTCTCTATTTTAAAAATGTTGCATGTAGTGTCACACTTGTATCCCTACTATACTTTTGAACGTTAGTTCCTAACATTTAGATATCCAACACCACTAGAATATTCCAATTTTAGTACTTTTATAACTCGTTTTTCTAAAATTTCATAATTTAAAAAAAATAACCTACTGAATTTATAAAAAAATATTTGATGCTACTTACTTCACATATCGAGATTATTAGAAAACTCAACGACACCCCTACAATACATCTTAGATTCATCAAATATTGGTGTGCCCCTTATCACATACTGGGTTTTTAAAAAAAATCTGTGACACCCTATAAATCAAAATGTATCTAGCCATACATTTCTATAGTCAACACATCACACCAATAAGTCAACTACTTTTAAAAAAAAAACTTATTTCTTAACTACCAGACAAAAATATTTAAATGCTCATAAATTCTGGAGATGCGACACATCCAAATCTAAATTAGAGTTAAAATATTTCGGAGATGCATTTTCGAACATATATCGAAGATGCATCTCCGAAATATTTTGGAGCTTAAATTGTTCTAGAATCTTCTTCTTCCTAATTTCTCATATTTCTCAACTTTTTCAAATTCTCTCAAATTTTTCACCAAGTCTAAAATCAAGTAACCAATATCAGAGAAACTTCGATCGACATCAGAAACATCATCCAACACTTAAACAGAGTAAAAAATTATAAGTTTTTGATGTTTTGAATAGTTTTTTAGTTTTTGTGCAAATGAGTAGAAATTAGATGATTAATAGTTTAGACATAGTATAAAACATGATAGGGTGAAAGTTATTATCGATGCAATATTTTTTTGGTTTCCATGTCTGCATTACTACCATTGATGTAACTGCTGAGTTGTAGAAAATTTTGGAGATACATCTCTGAAATATTTTAACGTTCAATTACAATTTGATGCGTCAAGAGATGCATCTCCGAAATATTTTAACTTTCAATCAGAATTTGATGCGTTCGGAGATGTATCTCCGGAATATTTTAACGTTCAATCAGAATTTGATATGTCCGGAATATTTTAACGTTCAATCAGAATTTTAGTATATTTGCATGCTGACTCATAGGATGCATTAAAAAATTTCATGTGGGTTTCGTAAGTAGTCCTAGTATGTTTTACCTCCAAGATACTTTTGAACTAGCAATGATAAGGATTTCTTCCAAAACTTCACCAAGTGAATGGTCCCTAAGCTTTTAAAAGGAGCATCTATTAATAATTATATGCACTCCCCTCGTGCCCCCTTGCTCGAGAGAGTTCTTGCCCCTCGTGCCCCTCCCTCAAGCTTGTGAGAGAGATGAGATTGATACACAGTCTTGTGATTAATGTTAGGTGGCTTTGTGGCGTTGACTCTATGACTGATATGATTGGTCCTAGATGGATCGTGCCTATATCATTTCAACATAGAGGTGTTTCAGAGGCGTATATCGTTAGGGGTGTACACGAATTGGATTGGATCGAGTTTGACCTAACCCGTTATCCAACCCGTTCAAATTTCAATGGATTAGATTCTTCATCCAACCCGCAATTTCGTTATCAAAACCAACCTGTTCACTAATGATTTGGATTAAATTGTGTTCACGGATTGTGTTTCAAATAAAAACTGTCAAAACCAACCCGTTCATTAATGATTTGAATTAAATTGTGTTCGCGAATTATGTTTCAAATAAAAACTATTTTTTATGATTATTTTTATCACCTTAAAAAAATATAACACAACTCAATACAACTATACTCATTTATAACACTCAAATTCGATAAAACACATCATATAATAATCATATAAAATCATTTGATAATAATATAAAATTCAACAAGACACATTATTTCCATAAAATACATAAATTAAAAATAATATAAAAGAAAATAAGAAACAAATATTTAATCTTAAAATTACATTGGTCTAAAAGAAGTATTATTGATAAAAAATAAAAAAAATTGAAAAAATTATGATTATTATTGAAATATTAATTTTATATTTTTATTTAAAATAATAAGAAACTCTTAAAATCACATCAATAGATTAGATCAATAGATTAGATCAATAAATTCACGGGTTGAAAAACTCAAATCCGATATCCGAACCAAAATTATACGGATGTTGTTATGGATTGGATTGGATATACAGTAAATGAATGAGTTTGGATAATTTACGAATTGGTTCGCTTTGTACCAACTGATTCGTATGTCGACCCGCACCATAAACACACCTATATAACCGATGTCTTTCTCTGTTTTTGAAAAATCAAGTTTCTAGTAGAAAAAAAAATGACATTCTCAAAACTAGGTTTAGGAAGTCAATCATGTTGGGCCTATTTCCCAAAAGACAATAATGAACGCTACTCTCCCCCCAAGTTGCTTTCTAAAAAAAAAAAAACATCCATTTTCAAAAGCATACACTCACACTAACTGAATTGTTCCAAAATATGCATCAAAACATGCAAGATTTAGTATTTCCGGGTCAAAAAGAATTGCTTTCAAAAGTCTACTTCTGAAGTAACAAAACTCACATTTTTTCCTAAATGTGAACATCTGAAATAATATTTAGGGCGTGGAAAGTTCCTTCCCATATAGTTTACAACTTTAACTCTATACAGATCCGATACAGACAGAGACATATCCACCCGCGAATGTTTAATAAATTATGCTTATTCGGGTCGGAGGTTCTATCGATATACACACACTAGCCCCCCCTTAGAAGCTTCTAGATCTAGTTCAAAAAAAACCTTAATAAATAAATTGTAAACTACGGAATATTTTATGTATATAAAAAAGAAGAAAATCAAAGTCAAAACAATGTCGAGATATATCCAGTGCTCCAAAAACTGGGAAAAGGAAGACCAAAGTTTACTAGCAAATCTACAAGGTAATTGTTATTATACAAGAATAGTTTTATCTTCATCATATATTTTTACCTGCTTCCTTTTCCATCATCCGGTGAATTCACCATCATGATAATCTTTTAGTCAGGTCCCCTAGCTACTCTGCAAAATCAAGATGTTGCAACACGTCAGTATCACGATTGTTCAAATCCCGCTATGCGACAGTGCGATAGTATCGCTATCGCCGACAATTCACAACATTTTTGTTCAAAGCATGTTAAACTATAATTGAAGGTTCCCCGTACCTCAAGAAATCTGAAAATGTCAGGCAAAAGTCTCCTTCACACACAAATGACAACAACCAATTGAGGAAAAGAGAGTGAACTAAAAGTAAATAACTATTTCAGCCGGCGACCTTTATTGCCCCTAACTCGTCAATTCTTGAGCTCTTATGCTGCAAAATATTAAAAAGTAGAACACAAAAGTTCATTAAAGATAGGATACACTGTCGATCACTAAGAAACATACACCGGAAATGTGCCGAGAAGGAAAAGATGTAGAAAAAAACTAATCACAAGATTACATTTCTTATTATATTACCTTACTCTTTTTGTGTTTGTGCACATCATTAACATCATCATCTCCGTCGTGCTTCCTTTTCTGAAATATATTGAGTAAAGGTAAAAGGTTAAGAAAAAGAACTAAATGTCTGTAACATGATCAAACAGTATGTGGTGTCAATTCAAAACGGGTATAATGGCAGTTTGTTTAAATTCCGCTACACAGCAGTGTTATGGTGCCGATATAGCTGTTATTTCACATTATTTTACTAAATAGTGTATCGCAGAATAATAGCAATTAGTTCCGATTCTGCGATGCAATAGCGCTACAGCGCCACTATTTAGCATCACTGATATCAAATGAAATCGATCCCATTCATTGGATCTTTAACAGAGTTCATAAGCAATGACACTAAATAAAAATCATAGAACCAGTCTATTGAACTTGCAATGTTATCGCATGACATGACTTTTAGAACAGTTTCTCTTAATATGAACGATATAGATGCAGCAAACTAAAATTCTTTAACCTTGTCGTGGTGTTTCTTTGAATGATCAGCACTGGAATCACGATGTCCGCTTTTATCTTTCTTCTTGTCCTTATCCTTGTCTCTGTCTTTGCTTCTGTCCTTGTGACGATGTTTGTGCTTCTTATGCTCTCTGTCCTTATCCCTATCTTTGTGCTTCTTATGCTTCTTCTCTTTGTCTTTCTCACTTTTCGATTTCCCTGCAATTGTTGGTATTCCTTTCTCCGCCTATTAGGGGAAAAACGAACGAGCAAGATAGAAGTCCATAAAGAACACATCGTTAAAAAAAACTAAGATAGCATAACAATTGATTTCAGCAAGTTATAAAAATAAAGTATGAATAAAATCACCACAAAATGACTTACAGCAGGCAAATCGATGGGAGCGGTTTCCTTTAGTTGAAAAGCCTCCTTAAGTATGTCCAAGTCAAAAGGCTGTATACGAGCACTTGTATCTCTCGAGAAAGATGTGTTTTGAATAAGTTGATCCAATTGCATCCCATCTCCTTTTCTTACTTCAGTGTCTCCTACTACGTTATGCAAATAGTGCGTGTCCGCGATTGACACGGGAAGCGGCCTCTTGCAGAAAAACTCATAGTGAGGTATCAATTTGAAATGGCCTATGAGATCGACAGCGCCTGTCAACTCCCTTGGTCCTGAAGATTCAAAAACACAGTATGACTTCAATGAGAATGTGTTAATCCACGAGAAATTCAACAGGTGATAACTGACAAAGTTTACAATAATACAAAAAGTAGGCAGTAATGTTGGCAATCACGGAACACAGAAAATAGCCGTCTTGTTCGAATTCCGCTATACTACAATGCTATAGAACCACTAACGCGGTTATTTGACAACACTTTATACTAAATAGTGATTTGATCAAATTCCACGATGATATCGGCGCCGCTATATGAAAACATTGGTAGACGGCAAACAAAATTTATAGAATTACATAACAACATAGTGCACTATCATAAAAAAGGCTTACCTCCTCCAAATTTTTTGCCTTCAGGATCCATGAGTCAACCTTTCACAAGCTCTTGAACCATTATAAACTGCAATTTTCAAGGGAAAAAATGCATAATTTAGTGTTTCATCTGAGAATCAATAGTAAGTTTTTTAGACAAGCACAGAGATTATTTCAATAAAAATAAATTATATTAAAGAAAAAATCAGGAAAGTACAATTAGCTAAAAGCATTTTAAAAACACAAACAACAAAAGAAAACATTGCAACAATGTTGTCCCTTTTCTCAGCAAACCAAGTGTGCTTTATTAGGGCACACATGAAAGTGAAGCATATGATACCGTATCTCAAAAGTTATCAATCCTCACATGAAAACCAATGAAAGCATAACAATCCAACAAAGCATCATTTTACTTGTGCCGCAAACCCCAAAACTTAAACGAAAAAAACAAGTATTCATATTCCCACAACCTATATTATACGGCTTAATTAGTGTTATCAAATAGCGGCGCCATGGCTGCTATGGCAGATATACATGACAGTTTTTGGGCTCGCCGCTGTGGTAAATATCGGCTGATATTGCGGGTTTTTCCATCATAATCCGCTTGGCGGGATTTTGGCTCTCCGCGATGGAGCGCCATCAACAACACTGGGCTTAAAGCTTCGTAGGAGGCTGAAAGATTTTAACAAACCCTAGCATTCCAACAAAACATCATCCAAGACCAATTGAAAAAAACAAGTGTTCCCAACAAGGCCAAAAGGAAATATTAATCCATGACCAAAGCTAAAAATCTGCAAACAGAAAAAGTACCACAGTATTCATTCACTACATTTTGTTTATCCATATTTCAAGAAATTGAAATCTTCAACAACAAAAAAACCATAGATCACAAAATTCATTCTAGACGATCCCAAATTGCACATGAAATCACATCCAAATAACACAGTTGATAAATTAAATTGAAACAAACTAAGAATACATGAAAACACACCAGTACAACTAAAACACACAGAGTTTGAATAAGCACAGATGAACTAAAAACATCAAAATACACATGAACAGCACCAATTTATATGCACAGCATTCACACACACCCTTTAGATGATCTAAATTGTAATCGCTTTTCATTCTGCTTATAAACCTCAAATTCATGTCTTTCCCTCATACACTCAATAGGGATGACATGAACTTGATTAAACACAACAGTGAGTTTCAAAGTTCCTATTTCAAACAGATTCAAGTCATTTCCATGGTTTCAACTATCAATTTTTTCTGATCCCATTTCAATTTCCACCTTCAAGATTATCAAATATATTCAAATCCAACGTTCAAAAAAAATTAACAGCTTTTCAAAAAGTGTCTCAGAACAAAATTCTCAAAGTCACAAAACACAGACCACAAAAAACCCACATTAATAACAATTAAGAAAACATTTAAGCCCTAGAAATTCTCAACTTCAACCTAAATCAAAACAGTGAAGAAAACCCACCTGAGAGTGAAAAAACTATCAATCCCCAAGAAACCCAACAAACCACCTTCAAATTCAAATTGGCACGAACCGAAAGCTACACCAATTGAAAAACTTCACCACCCCAACAAAAAATCTCTGCAAAACTGCACAAAATTGAAATCTTTTCAGCCAAAAAATCCAAAATCCACAAAAGGGTACTCAAGATTATAAGCAAAAAGCAACTTTTGGTTGTGTAATTCTCAAACAAGAGAATTGGGAATTGACCCATGATAGTGCAAAAGAACGAAACTTGCAAGATTGCAGATCCAAACGACGAGAGAAGAAGAAAAACGAATTAAAGGATTCTCACATGTAGAAGGAAAGATCGTTGTGGGTCGTGGGTTTTTCAGCTGTGGAAATCTTGTGTTTTTTTCGTTCGCTGCTACTTGTGATTGTGTTTGTTGGTTCTTTCTCTGTTTTTTTTTTCTCTCAGTCTTAAAAATGAGAAAGAGCAAAAACCCAAAATTCCATTAAGTTTCCAAGTTTTTGCCACCTCTTATTTATATTTAGCTCTAGTTTTCTAGGAATTTTCTATTTTACCCTTTGGATAATACTATTGCTATTGGATCAAGTTTTATCCCATGGCCAAAGGTGGACTATTTCAAGACAAAAGTGCAATGTACAAGATTTTTTTAATTTTCATTCTTCTTTTTTAAGAGAAAGACAATGGAAATTTAAGGATAGGGGCATTCTTCAAATTGTAAGTGAAGTCAAGGACAACAAATATTATAAGCATGTTTAGAACTATTGTAATTTTGTAGAAGGTGCACTTTGTTGCTTGTAATATTACTACATGATTTATTGGAATTTTCACAAACTCAATATATGACATGTATTGCAAAATATCCTTATTTCAAATAGATTTATAAAAGTTATATCTTATTATCTCTTATAAAGTGATGAGAGAAAAATCATCTAAATTGAGCAACTTTTATAAACACACGCTATGATAATAGAAAGATGATACATAGAAGATGATGTAACATGTATAAAATTCGGCTTACAAGTGAGGTTACATCTCTTATATTGACTTATTGGTTTAGCAATAGACTCAACCAACTTAACTAACTAACTGGGTTGTTAAGCCATTAACAAGAACAAATATGACTAATGAATAATAAACTTAAATCTTATCAACTATTGATGAAAAGATTAAATTTCATTGATGACCTTAAATTTAGTAAAATAGCATTAGTTATCTATATTTTTTTATACTCTGTTTACTCTCCTATAGAAGTCAAATTTGTTTTAAGAGTATTGGTGGTTTTTATACTCTATTTACTCTATTATAGAAGTCAAATTTGTTGTTAAGAGTATTGGTGGGGACCATATTGAAAATTCCATTGACCAAACAATATAGAATTGTTGGGGACTTGTTTAAGATCATTCATAAATATATCTGACTGACATACCTTAGTTTATTGTCCATGAATTACAAAACCTTTCGCCATTTAGAATGGTAGATTTGACATTCATTTGGTATACTTCTACATTATAAATAGCACCAAGAGAATATAGCATCATTGTACTAGTTATACATGACATCAAAGAAAAAGTATTGAAGAAATTTATAGTTTTTCTTTGTCTAAAATCCTTGAATACAATGTGAGTCATGTATTCATCAATAGCTACATCGAGTATTATTTTCTTTTTTAAAATTCATTTACAATCTATCAGTTTGTAGTCATTAGACAAGTGTGTCAAATATCAAATCTTATTAGACTCTAGGGAATCAGTCTCATCATTTATGGCCTATTTCCATAAATTATCATCCAAGAAAGACTAAAAATCTATAAGGTTAGTATGATAATTTTCTAATGTATAAAATATATAATCAGATTCAAATTCTTTAATAACTTTTGCTCTCTTACCACTTTGAGATTTTATTACATCTATTTGATGTTCTCATCATTGTTTATGATCACTAGATTGTGTGATTAGTATAGTGCCCCCACTATTTTACAATTTAAGGGGAGTTTATTTTCATATAAATCTACAATGCTTGGTTGTATTATCAGTTTAGCATTCAGGTCATAAAACTTATATGTTTTTATGTTAAATGAAAGCACATTCATAGGTTTTACTTATGAGTTTAATTTTCTTTTGGTCTAGGATTCAAACATACACCAGACAACCTCAAACGAGTTTAATTTTCTTTTGGTCTAGGATTCAAACATACACCAGACAACCTCAAACTCTAAAGTAAGACAAATTATGTTGTCTTTTTTTCAAATTTTCATAAGAAGGAACTGTGTTCTTAGACTTAGACACTTTATTTTAAAAAAAATAAGCAATTAATAAAAATTCCCCCACCGAACAATTTGCAACTCTTTCATCTGCATAAAATTGTCTCTACAAACGTGATATTTTTGAAGAAAAAAATTAAGAGATTGTACATTAAATTGATGAATAAATACAAGAGGCCCAAAATAATCTTAAATTAAATTGTATATAGATGATTTTGAGCCAATTTTTTTAAAGAATTGCATAATAAAATCAACATTGATTGATACAATCTTGCACTCATATTATCATATCTAAATCAAATGAATAAGATCAATAATAAATTGATTTTGATATTAATCATTAAATTTATTATTTTTCATATCCTGCTCACAAAATCAACATTCTACAAAACTTCATACTACTATCATAACTTATTATTGTAAAAACTATGCATCGATTTACCTTAAATGGAGCTCGCCGTAGTTTGTTGACATTGTCGAGATTTTGATCTTATTATCGCCGCATCAATCAATGTTGAGAATCTCGTTGCTATAAACTAATTGTTGACCAAACTTTGAAGATACATGTCGTCGAGACATACAAATATATAGGATAGATTTTTCACTCGTGAATATATTTCCATTAAAATTCTCTTCAAACTAATATATGATCTCTATTATGTTTACCGCCGTGAGACGGGTGAAGAATGGAACTTCAAATTGAAATATTCGCTTTTGGTGTCTTAGGTAAAGTTAGGGCAAGAAAGTGAAAACGATTTTAAATAATAGTTGTATCTTGTCACATATGGATAGCAAAACGGGTGAGTCCGTCTCACCCGCTATATCATTAACCCGTCTAAAAAGGGGTGTGGCGAACCTATAGAGAGACGGTGAAATATAATTTACAAAAGTATTATAAAAGGTGTGAAATAAAAATAAGGTCAATTTAAGGAAGCTATTATATTTAACTAATGGGTTAAACTTAAAACTATCATTCAAACATTCATATTCCATAATCTAAAAAATTATGGTAAACTAACAAAACAACCCAGATAAAAAGTTTATGAGTTCATCAATTGACAGACTATTATGCACATGAGGATAAAACCACAAAACTAAAGTGATAAAATTAAATGATTTTTTTTATATCGGCTCTAAGGAGGGGGAAATTGAAAAATTGGTTGAGATTAATAAATGAAATTAAGTGTATAATTTTTATTTTAAAAAAATTGACTTGACATGCCAATATGTCTTGTTATGTCCTTGCCTTGTTTTTTAAAGGGTTAAGTAGGGCGAGTCAACTAGTAGTAGTGATTTTAAAATATAAATCCACGTATTCTTTAAAAAATGATAGGCTAAATAGATTGATCGAACCAATCCATCTTCATTTTATTATCACTAGTCTTGATATACTTATTTTAAGCACATACAAATATGAATATTTAGCCTTGTTTACTTTAAGTGTTTTCTGTTTTTTTATTTTCATAAAACACACTTAAAAATTAAAACAAAAAAGAAAATATGTTTTAAGTGTATTTTATGAAAATGAAGACACAAAACACTTAAAGTAAACAAGGTCTTATATTACCTATATAATAATCGCATTTTAGTATATTTGGAAAATTTGGACTCGCCAATGCTATGTCTTATGAGCTTCTTTTAGAACGGGTTTTATGGTTGAGGGGTTTTTAACATAGTTTGAATTCTATCATTCAAACTTATGTTGAGGGATTTTTGGCATAGTCTAGATTATATAGTCTGAAATGTGCCATTGGATTCTTTTGTGTGATCTAGGTTACACCATCATTTTTATGGATTAAAATGCATAGGAACTTGTATGAAATGATGTGGTTGGTTCATTTACGGTCCATAACATAAAACAATGAATTCTCCTTACTTATTCCCAGTTATAATGAATTACAATCTACTTGCACTTTACTACAACAATGGAATTTCTTCCTATTTGTTTAGAATTTAAAGCATCAACTAGATCAAATTAATGTATGTCTTCATGATGGCTTCTCGGCAAGTGTAATGATAATGTTGAAGTAATAAAAAGATCAAATCCACAAGGACTGCCTTCAAGTAAGACAAAACGTGTGCAATGTGTAGAAAATTAGTAAAAAGAGGGATTTTCGAGTTTCAGTGTGAAAAGTAAATAAACGAGTAAACAATATCACGAAAACGGTCAGGTTGTGTTCTAGAATCTCATATTCCTCTATTATTGATGTTTGATTCCTTGTAGGAATGGTCTTATCACTCTAACACCACGACGAATTAACAAAACTACTATAGTTTATCCATTACAAAATAATTCACTAACCACTACTCGAAGCTTTCTACCCCTAGTCCGCCAGCGTAAGCAGTGTTAGGCGATGTATATAACATTAATTCTCTATGTCACTACTCAGGGTCTTCTATTCTTATTCGACCAGCGTAAGTACAACAATTGCCTTAGGTCTAACACGTAGACTAATGGTCAGTATTTCCTATGTGCCCAAAATCATATTAAAAGAGTATCTCACATAAAAAGCATTAATAATAATAAGCAATTAAATGGCATTATAGATCAAAAGGTTCATACAATAGTCAAATCAACATAGAATCCAACAATATAGAAATAGGTTCATCATAACACAACCTAACATATAGGAGCTTAGCTACTCATAATGCAATTAACAATACTACAATTGATAGATGAAAATAACATATGAAATCTCTTGAAGTAATGGCCTCTAATGGCTTCAAATGCTCTAAAATTCATCACTTGTGCTCTCAAATTCGTGTTTTGATCTCCCAATTTTGTAACCCTTGTGAAAGTGTAGAAAATCCTTTTTTAAAGGCGTCAGAATGGACCAGAATGCGTCAGAAAAACCCATAAAAAATGTATCATGTGTGTGATACCTTGCAACATGCGCGTGATGCAGCCTTTATGTCATTATCATGTGTGTGTCCCTTTTCACTCAATTTTTCACTAAATCCACAATTGTCACACTTAGTTATTTTTTCCTCATTCTTTGGTCATTCTTTTTCATTTTAGCTCAACTTTCACTTGTTTTACTCTGATTATTCGACTAAGTATATGTAATGACAGACTGCCATCACAACCCCAAACTTGAATCATTGCTTGTTCTCAAGTAACTCGCCTGCAACTGCATATTTCAACAAATAATAAGTCACACAATAATAATCGAGCATCACCAAATTAAATATTTCTTTTACTTGACCATTGTTCTAGTTTCCAACTTCTATCCGGCGAATTCGAAAAACGTCCTCAACTTTGATGAGTACTTAACCTGTCTTTCAGCTCATTATAATCCACTCAATAGATAGGGTGATTTCTCAACCAACATGCAAAATCGATTATACTTAGCTTGATCATGTTCTAATAGATTTCATCATAGAAATCACAACACACACATTAGAGGTCTTTTCAGGTTGTAACTTGGCTTATGTTTGGGTTGAATATTTTGAGGAAAGTGGGCTTAAACCTTTGAGTTAGGTGCCTAGTTCTCCTTCTATCTTCATACATCTTTGTTCCTTTTTTACGGTACTAGAGAGTTTTGGTCCTTCTTATAATATCATTCTTTTTTTTTCTCTTTTTTTAAGAAGTGTCTTTTCCCACTTTTTTTTCACAAAAAGTTTTTGAATTTTTGGACCATATTCTCTAGTACCTCAACCGCAAACTTAAAACTTTGCTCACTTCCAAGAGTAACCCCAAACTTAATCTTTTTCATATACTTTAGGAACTATAATTCTACCTAACTCCAAAGAGAGGATGAAAAGAAAAGATCTTTCAAGTTATATGGCTAAGAATTTTAGGCTACGTCACCGAAAGAAAGGTTAAGGCTCAACGTGGTTAGCAATGGATATACCTATTACTACGAGGTGGTTCAAAAAGGCTCAAAGTTATAAACAAAAAACTATCTCGGTATGTTTCAGTTAAACCAGATAACTTAATCGGAAATAGATCAAACCAGATAAAAGAATAATGCATGAATACACTCATAAAGAAAGAAAAATAAACAATGGAAATATGTGGCTCAAACCTTACTAGATGAGGTATATGTAGGTTGAGTACAAGTTCGTTGATTCTTTTATCATCCTTCGCTTTCAAGTTTCTGGTAGTTATTGTGATGATCAAGCTTCTTTTGGATCATTTGTTCAATACTAAAGTGCTAAACTTGCAAATCTGAAAAAGAAAAAAAGAAAACAGCTACAAACTTGTTTATTAAAAACAACATAGATCTTCATGTGAGGGTTACACTTGAGTAGAAAATTACTCTTGAGGATGGTCTTGAATAGAAATAAATTAAATTCTGCAAAACAAAACCTGATTAAAAATGGTGTATTTCCTCCCATCCAGCGCTTCTTTTCTGTCATTAGCTTGACGTCTCAAGCTTAAAACATGTTAGGCGCAAGGGATACCCTTACGCCGGTGAAAACTCCTTTTTTCATTCTTTTGTGCACTTTGCTACCTTTTTCTTCCAATTGGTAACATGTCTCTAGATCCTCCACATACGGTGTCCACCCATATGCATTAAACATCACATTTTCCTTATTGGACTTCAAAGTCAGTTCACCTGTCTCCACATCTATTTATGCCTTTTCGGTTTCTAAGAATGGGCGCCCGAGAATTACTGACCATTCTGAATCATTTTTTATGTCGATCACCACAAGGCTACAGAGAAGGTCAAATCTTTGACATGAACTAGCACATCTTGTACGATACCAAGCAGTTATATCATAGATGAATCGGCTAAAGTGAGTGTCATGTTGCTCGGTATGATCTCTCCTATCTTTAATTCCTTAAATTTGCTCAGCGGCATGATATTGATGCTTGATCCTAAGTCACATAAAAAATATGGTATTTTCAACCCACCCATGGTACAAGTGGTGTTGAACTCCCCTGGATCCTTCATCTTTGGTGGCATTTCCAATGGTTCCGCCATCTCTTTTTTCTCTGTCATGTTGACATGTTCTTGAGTCAACTTCTATTTTCCACCTTTCAGAAATGCCTGCGTAAACTTAGAAAACTTGGGAATTCATTCTAAAATTTCATGAAAAAAGATACTTACCAGAATTTGTGTTAACACTTACTATTAAAATTTTCAAACATCCCAGCCTCACCCCCATGTACCCGTTTCTTCTTAATGATGGGATATGGTGGTTTTATATAATATGGTAAAGGTGGGTTTGGTTCATTCAGGATTTGCTTATTTGTTCTTCAAGGATATTTTTTGTCTATAAGATGATCAATGGTGACTCCTCTTTCCTTTTTGTCACCTTGATTTCCATTATCCTCTTTTTCAATTCCACCTTCCTTTTTCTCAATGTCATCCTCTTTAACTCTTTCAGCTTCACCCTTTTTAGTAACTACCCCAAAATCCATTTCCATAACCTTGCATGTTTCATTCTTAGGATTATCAACGGTGTTAGTGGTGAATCCCCCACTTGAGCTTGGCAAAGCAGCTATTTGTATGGATAATTGACCAATTTGTGTCTCTAAATTCTTGATTAACACATCATGGTTTCTACTCATAATTTCATGGTTGTTATTTACCTGATCAAAGCTACTTTTAGTGACCTTAATGAAATTTTGCAAGGTCTCTTCCAACTATGATGGCTTCCATTGAAACGGATCTTGTTGGCTTTATTGCATCCCTTGGTTAGCATTTGAATTTTAATTATTATTCCAACGAAAATTTGGGTGATCTTTCCAACCCGGATTGTATATGTTAGAATACGGGTTGTTCTTTTGAAAATTAGCAAATTGGACCTCATCACTTGTCCCTTCCAAAAAACACCTTTCATACTCATGTTCTCCTCTGCATAAATCACACCTAAGTGCTTGTACCTGGCTCACGTTAGCTTTACTAAGCTGCTTTTAGCTAGATTTTTATTTAAAAATTCTGTATGAGCTAAAAGAGCGGTATGGGTATCAATAGCTAACATAGCTTTAGGCGTGCCCATAGTTTTCATCTTGACTGGCCTTTCACTCTTGGAATGGTACTCATTCATACATATCTTCTCAATAAGGTCTTTTACTTGTGGTTCAGTCATTTGTTGGACAGTACCTCCCGCAGAAGCATACAATAACATGTGAGTTTGACTCTTGACACCTTTGATGAAGTTTTGAATATGCTCCATATTATTCATGTTGTGATTCAGGAATTTGCGTAACAAAAGTTTGAATCTTTCCCAAGAGTCATAAAGTGACTCAGTTTCCTGCTGCTCAAAATTCATAATTTCTGATTGGCATTCGGTAAAATGAGTAGTAGTGAAAAATCTTTCCAAGAATTTGTCCTCTAATTCCTTCCAAGTTTGTAACGTTCCATTGGGAAGGCAAAGTAACCAATCTTTCACCCTTCCAATCAGTGAGAACCCAAACAACCTCAATTTAACCTGGTCTTCAGTGGCATCAGTTGGTTTGCACATTGAAGTTGTTTCATAGAAGCGTGCTAGATGTGACCATGGGTCTCTTATCTCGTTCCTGTCGAACGGGTTTTCTCTTAAACCTGAAAGTACATAATTTTTAATGTCAAAGTTAGCAGGGTCAATCGATACAAACCATCTTGAAACTTGTCCTTCATCGATTCATTTTCAGTAATCCCCATAGTTAGGGGTTGTACAACTGCCATTACAACTTCTTCTTCAGAATTAGAAAAACTCGATACTTGCTTTTCTTCTGGTATTTCTCCGTCCATAGCTACTTCTCTAACTGCTTTTCTGAGAGCACGTGTGGTTCTTTCAATTTCTGGATCCAATGGTATTAACGTTGATCCTGAACTACGCATACACAAACAGAAAATACATCAGTAGCACTATGATAAACAAGGAAATAAAACAAAAATTAAAAGACTAAAAAAATAAAAATAAAATTTGCATAAATGTCGTCTTGTTAAAAAATCAACAGTCCCTGGCAATAGCGCCAAAAACTTGATGACTTCTCGGCAAGTGTTTCAATAATGTCGAAGTAATAAAAAGATCGAATCCACAAGGATTACCTTCAAGCAAGACAAAATGTGTGTAGTGTGTATAAAACTAGTAAAAAGGGGATTTTCGAGTTTCAGTGTGAAAAATAAATAAACAAGTAAATAATACCATGGCGAATTAACAAAACCGTTATAGTTGATCCCTCACGGAATAACTCACTAACCACTACTCTGAGTTTTCTATCTCTAGTCTATCAGCGTAAGAAGGGTTAGACAATGTATAAAACATTAATTCTCTATGCCACTACTCAGGGTCTCCTATTCCTATTCAACCAGCGTAAGTAAAATAATTGCCTTAGGTCCAACACATAGACTAATGGTCAGAATTCCCTATGTGCCTAAAATAAGATTAAAATTGTATCTCACATAAAAAGCATTAAGAATAATAAGAAATTGAGTGGCATTATAGATCAAAAGGTTCATACAATAGTCAAATCAATATAGAATCCAACAATATATAAATAGGTTTATCATAACACAAACCTAACCTAGAGGAGCTTAGCTATTCATAATGCAATTAGCAATACCATAATTGATAGATGAAATAACATATGAAATCCCTTGAATTAATGGCCTCAAATGCTCTAAAAATCACTTTTTATGCTCTCAAAATCGTACCCTGATCTCCCAATTTTGTAACCCTTGTGAAAGTGCATAAAATCCATTTTTAAATGCGTCTGAATTGACCATAACGCGTCAAAAAAGCCATGACACGAAGTTGGTCATGATTAGGAGCCATGTTCAATTTATATGTGTATGGGCGTACAAACACCTCTACAAGGTCATTAAAAGAACTAATATGAGCATTGTCCAACCCCATATATCACTTCAAAGTTGCACCAGTCAAACTGTCTTGGAAATAGCAGATAAATAACTTATTATCGTCGGTGTGAGTAGCCATCTTCCGGCAATACATAGTCAATTGGCTCTGAGGATAGGAATTACCCTTGTAGTTTTCAAAGTCATGAACCTTGAATTTGACAGGGATCTTGACATTGGGCACCAAGCACAAATCGTAAGCATTTTTACCAAACAAGTATTTCCCCTTCATATCTTTCAACTCTTTCTGCAATTTTTGAAATTGATCCTGGAATTCATCCATTCTCTCACAAACATCCAGATTATCACCGGGAGCAGTGTGATAGATATGATCCTCTACTTGTGGCACAAGATGCACAACTGGAGGAGTGATGACCATTACAGGTTGAATTGGAGGAACCTGATTCACCAAGAGATCTTCGGTAATATGGTTGAAATTCTATGGCATATAATTGGGAGGCATGCCCAAAGAATAACCAACAAGCTTCTTATTCTGGCATGGAGGTCTAATAGGTACAGAAGATACAACATGTATTATTGCAATTTTAGAGATAACAGTCACTTAAGGATGAGACGGAGGTGGGCGCTGATTCTAAGTTGCCACCAAAGATTCCAACAGAGTAATCATTTTGTCCATTCCTGCTTTCAATGAATGCACTTCCTCATGAAGTTCTCTTTGCTCTTTCTCAATTATCTTCTTTTGTCTTGAGTTGACAAGAGTATTGTACCGGTGGGTCAGCTTGTCTTCTACGAAGACGAAGGAAAATGAATAAGACTCTGAAAAACACTTGCAGAAAGCAAGACCAAATGATGCAAATGATTGTTTTCAAGGAACTAAGGAATTAAAAACATATTGCAAACATCATAAGTAATAACACACTAAAAGAAAACTTGAACTTTCATTTCATTAAAATATCTGGAAGGATTACAATTTCAGTACATGATTTAAAAGCAATCTTAAATGAAAGGCATAAATTAAGGCCTGGGATCCAAGGGAACCACAACTAAAGAAGATCCACCTCCATGCTGCAACTTCCTCTTGAGCTTCCTGATTTGAGCTTCAAAAGCAGTCTTCATGTCAGCCTTTTCTTTCAAGGTCTGTCAACAACACCTTTCCAAGCACCAGACCTAGCCTCTTGCTCCCTCTTTCTTTTCTTTCCATGTTGTTTAATCAAGTCGTCCTTCTGGTGAAGTAGAAAATCTTTCTCCTTCAATCAGTTGCTATCAACACCTTCTTGAATGAAAAACCCTTCCAAAACAATATTGATTAGTTTATCCTTCATAGCATACCCAAGCTGACGTCGGGCCAAAATCAGATTGTAGTTGATAGCTCATTTTATACCAAGAAGAGGTGCATTAGGGAATTTAGCATAACTGTCAATAATCTTCACGTCATCATAAACTCTAAAATACCAAGTCACATTTGCATTGGTTAGAGACATGATCCTCTGAGAACACCTCAAACACTTCTTGTTATCCTTGAATAAGTTGGATTACAACAAGGGATAATAAACCACTTGTATAGTAAAGGTGCACAACACATAACAGTTCCTCCATTCTTCTCCGTCCTGTGATGGATATAATAGTAGGTAACTGTGAGCAAAGTAGGAACTGGATTTTGAATCAGAAAGATATGGATAGCATTTACATCCATAGAGTTGTCAACATTAGGGAACAAGACTATTCCATATATAAGCTAAGAGAGAACAACTTCGAAAGCAACCATACTCCCAACGCTAGCAAGAGTAACAACCTTCTCTGTCAAGAACTTAGCATGTAGACCAAGAATACCTCCTTTAGTCATAAGATTAGTATCAATCTCCCTTTTTCTCAAATGTGCAGCCTTTCCAATGACATGAGACTTAAGAATCTCCTCTAAACGTTTGAACGATATTTGATCTGATACATGCAAGCATCTGTAATAGGAATACTCCTCCAAAGTAGGTGCAAGCTGATAATCAAGGAAAGTGAGACACTTATACGCTGAATCATAGAACTTGACCAAGGTGTTCAAAACTCTGTCTTCTACATCAGTATTCAACACAGTCAGAAGTCTTCCATACCGGTCTTTGAAATTAGAAGGACAAGCCGCCAAAGACCCTAGCTTCCTTAACTCTTTCAATTCAGGATGTTTGAAATAGAACTAATGAGTGTTTCTCCTTCCACAATCCATACTCAAATTACTTGTGATGTTTGAAAATAAATTTCCTAAGTTCCTTGAAAACCAGGTTAAAAAGAGATGTTCAAAGGTTCAACATCACGAGCATGGAGTCAGGTGGTAGAGTGACAACCATATCGCAGGTATGTTCTATAGCTTTGGATGTCTCAAATAGTAACCAGGTTCTAAAAAAGTTCCCAGAGTCGTAAATCCATCTTTCGGATATTATTGATTTAACGACTTGCTCATAGACCAATAGTATTCTTAAGAGAATCTCGTCCGAGTGTAGTATCATGTATCAACCAGACCAGACCTACGTTGGAAAGGTCACCACACTACATCCTAAAAGGCCAATAGGGGTTAAAGTGTTCTAAGGTCCATCAGAATCTCAGACTCCCAGGTTGAAAATAATAACGCCATTACGACTACTCGCAAGACATTACTACCTCCAAAGGGGTCTCATCTGAGCGGGGTTCTCATTCAAACCTAACAAGGCCTAACGCCAATAAAGTCAACATAACTATACCACCATCCTAACTTAATTGCACTCAAGTATGGGTATAGGAATCATCTCACCGCACAAAGATCACTAAGCATTTATAAACAAAAACAACAAACAAAAAGCAATAACATAAACACAAATAAATAAGATAGGCTTAACCTACTTAGAGACTACTCCCCAACAGAGTCGCCAACTGTCGCGGTGGGAAAATTTTGAGAATAAGTTATTGACTAACTTAACTAAGAAAAGCAAGAGTCACCACCGAACTTTATTGTTTCCAAAGGGAATGGGAAAAAGGTTGAACAAAACTCGCAAAAGGTAAAACAAAAGAGAAATCCGGATACTGGGGTTGGTTATGCAAGGGGAAGATATTATTACCCCTCACATTTATGGTAATCCATAGTGTAGCGGTATAAACTTTAAGATTAACCTATTGATTAACTTAACTTGCAAAGCAAGATTCGTCACCGCACTTTTGTTGTTTCCAAAGGAAAAGGAAAAAAGTACGAACAAAACCCAAAGAAGTTTTAAAACAAAACTAATAAAAAGAGAACAAGGGTTTGGGGTTAGTTATGCAAAGGGAAGGTATTAACACCATAAACAACCATGGGAACCTCTTTGAAAATATGTACATTTTGGTTTGAAAAGGTGTTGTTTGTTAAAAGATTAGAGGGATGGGAAAAGAAGCATTTTTATTATGATCTGGTGTTTGCCAAGACCTTTGAAGTCTCATGCCTATGTACCAACAAAGTGCAATGAAGGATCAAAACCTCGTAGTTCATGGTAAAAATAACAAAAGGAGTTTGTTTTGATTCATTTTTATGGAGAAAAACATTTTGTCATTTTAAGGAGAATACTCAACTAGTCACCCACAAGTATAAGAACTTTGCGTCGTCATGAGAAGGGCTCCTACTTGGATAAGGATCAACAATTATGCCACTAGATCCCACAAATGGAAAAGAATTATCATAAATACTATAGAGATAGGATAATTATAACTCAACTATAGAAATGACTCATGTCTAATGTCTTGAGAAAAGTTTTTGAAATGAAAAGTGCACAAGGGATACAAAATGATTTGAATGAGTTAGGCATTTTTAGTCTTTTGAAATTGGTCTAAACATGCTTAAGATGGATTAACATTTATTCAAGAAAATGGTTTTGAGAAATTACTTGACCAAAGTCAAGGTTTATTAAGAAAGTGGTTAAAGTTAGGAAACAAGAAGGTTTTGAAAAAGAGAGAAGATTTTGAAAATTAAAGAAGAGGGAGGAGAAGAAGAGACTATCCTAAAGCATAAAAGTAAAAGCCAAAGAAGAAATATCCAACAAAGAAATAGCAAGCTTTGTGACATAAGTCAAGCAAGCATTCCTTCCTTTGGATTAAGCCTCAAGTAAGCAAAATAAGCGAATAGTAATCCATGTGTCAGATGAAACCAGAATAACTAATCCAATTCTTCCAAAGGAAATCCCAAGTCAAAAGCATCAGGTGAATTTCAAGGTCTCAGGTCACAAGTCTCAGAGAAAACGTCAAGATCCTAATTCTAAGTCCATAACTCCACAAAGATGCCAAGGATGGTAACCACAAGTCCATGAATTGAGAGAGACAGGTTTCCTTTTAGGTTTTTTATTAGTGTTTTCTTTGCAATATTATCAAAAGAAAAATCCAAATGGTCAAGGAACAAAATAATATAATCACAAAGCAATATGATATGAAATGCTAGATATAAAATATAAAGTAAATGACATAAAAAGTAAAGGTATAAAGGTAAATGACTTTGAAGTAAAAGTTAATACAAGTAAAGTGTTAGTAAATGATGTGGTGAAGATGAAAAGATGTTTTGGTCATTTTGTGGAGAATACACAACTATCCACTTACAAGCATGAAAATATGATCCTAGGCATCCTTTATGAGAAGGGCTCCAACTTGGATAAAATCAACAAGTATACCACTAGCTCTCACAAATGGAAAAGGAGTAAAATTTTCACACAATACCATGAGGAATATGAGACTTACAATCTCACTTATAAAAATGTAATTAGCTTTTGGGACAAATTTAATGCTATATTAAGAAATCATAATTGGACTTATGTAGAAGTCACAACTATCTAAGGCCGGTCAATAATAATGTTTATGTTAATACATGCTAGAGAAATGATATGTAAATCATCATCCTAAAGCTATGCCATACATGAAAAAAAAATGAAAAGGTATGATCAAGCACAAAGGCTAGAAGGATGATCCATTACTTCAATCCACATTTCATGACACTTAGGACAAACTTATGCATCAATCCAACGTACCTTAAATGATTCATGATCACTTAGAAGGTAGATTTGAAATGATGAAAGTTCATCAAGCACCAATCCACACATCATGAACAAGATGGACACAAATCCATCCAATTTATCAAAAGAAAATAAAAAGATGAATATGAAAGGGGGCAAAAGAGGTCACATCAAAATTGAACCATAAATTTGATCAAGTCATCATCAAAATCAATCATCCAGTTTGGTGGATTAGGGTTTTCATCCCATCAACATCCAATATCCATTTAGTTTGATGAGACTTGAAGTCAAAATCATCATGATCCAAGGCCAACAGAAATCCACAAGGTTGAACAAATTAAAAAATGCAATAAAATAAAATAAAAATGCATTAAAGGTATTTTTAAATGATTTTAAAAATGGAAATAAAATGGAAAATCCACAAAGTCCTTCAAAACACCAAATGAATGGCCAAGAAAATTATGGAAGATTGGAAATAAAATGAGAAACATGTAATAAAATTTTCAGAATTAAAAAATGCAGAAAAATATTTTTAAACCAATTAAAACAAAGAAGAAAAGAGAAAATTCATGAAAAATATAAAATTCATGAAGTAAATTGAGAAAAAATAAGAATCAGATGAAGAAAAATAAAAGAGAATTTTAGAAAATATTTTGGGATTTTTTAGATAAAAAATGAAATTACTATGAATTTTTAAAGAAAAATCAATTTAAAATAATAAAAGAAAAAAACCAGGAGAGTTGGATCACGCATCATTAATTGACGTGGCAGGTCCAACACTCTAAATGATAAGAAACACGATGGAACGCGCTGCAAGCCAAATACAGGATCTAGTTTGAATTCAACCAATCAAAACATTTCAAAATGCCAATGTGTCTGGTCCAAACTCAGACCACCTGAGAAATACTCCGATCGTCTTCTCTGGTGAGCTCCCACTGGAGTTTCATCGTTTGGTAACTTCAGAACACGAGACCACCACTATTGTGATCCTCTTCTCATCCTGAATTTAACTTTATACCTCAAATTCATTTATGTGAATTGAGCAAAGGGAATTTCAAAGAAGTTCCAGAAAAAAGAAAAATATGAAAACTAAAATTAAATGATGAACATGATCAATTAACACTAGATAAGTTAGGGGGAACATCAGAGAGTGAATGACTACATTGTGGTAACTTGTTTGAGTTTAAATGATGCTCAGAACTACCTTGTCCAGATGGTGATCAGAAGTTGATGAAGCTCAATCTTGTTGGAGCAATTCAGAAGGTCTCAGAGCTTGGGAATTGTTGCAAAAGTTTCATAGGATGCCGATGGAGCTAATAGAATCAAGAAAATGGATTGAAACAGTCTGAAACTTAAAACACGATAGTTAAATTTTCTAGAAAGATTTCAAGTTGCAACAGGGGTTTCTTGGCTCTCCAAAGCTTGGAAATGAAGGCAATAACTTCCTCTATTTATAGGCAATTTAATTGGATCCAAATACGTGTAGAATGATGTAGAATTCATGCAAAATGAATTTGATCCAAGTGTGTGAAAAGTGCGACTTGAAACTCATCAAAACTCAGCCAAATGATGTATTTTAAGTGTCAATTAACTTCTTTAGACTTGTTAAAACATATTTAGGACCAAAACACTTGCTAATTTGGATTGGAATTGAGTTTAGTCATGATCAAATTTCGGGCAATGGTGATTTCTTCAATTATAAGTCACCATGTTCAACTCAATGGGGGCATCCCACTCAAAAAGCTTTTTGATCCCATTCTTTTTGAAATATGTTACATCATGGCCAAGATTACAATGAGCCAAGAAATGTTGCATTTGGATGTTTGAGCATAAAGTTATGGTGTGTTGAAGTTGACATAAAATACTGGTTCCATAACTTAGAAAAATTTGAATGCTTCATGGCTGAAAATGACCTACAATGTCCCAATGAATTACATGGCCTTCTCACCATAATTTGACCTTGTTCCTTGAAGAAAACTTGTATAGCGTATTACCAATCTCATTGTTCAAAAAGAATCAGCTCCATATGTTGAAAATTGAAGAAGTTATGATCTTGGAAAGTTGGCAAAAAGTCACTTGAAAATAGGTCAAATTTCACTAAGTCCACAAATGACCTATAATGTCTCCAAACTTTTGATGATCCTATAAGAATAATTGGCTCTTGTCATATAAAGAGAAGTTGTAAAGTATATTGAGAAGAGTCATATGAAGAAAGAAGCATTTAAAAATGTTGAGAATTGAAGGAGTTATGATCCTTGGAACTTTGACTTCAAAATGTTGACTTTTAGGTCAAACCACTTGGAACAAGTTTGTGCACTTGGACTTTCCTCGCCTTCCAAAGCACATGGGTGATCATATGAACTCAATATAAGGTTTCCTTGACTGCCTCTTTATTAAATGGCTCAAAGCTTGAAGTTGCTTATTGAAGAAGGCATGGAAATAAACACATGAACCTTTGACTTTTCTTGAGAAGTAAGCCACCAAACTTTGAGATGCTTTTGACTTGAGAAGCCCTACCTTGCATAATAAACTTAAGAGAAATAAGACATATTTTTTATATTTTGATTAGTTGTTAGAGAATAAATTAATCATATAAACATAAAGGTAAACAAAAAGGTGTCTGGTGATCCCTGCAAGAAGCAAACTCACAGATGGATAGGGGAAGGGTCAAGATGTGACCTTGCTTGTATGCAAAAGATGAAAATGAGATGTGGAATCTTAGGGTTCAAAATTAGGGTATGATAGATGCCCCTATTTAAGTTTCTTCAATTTGGAGATATGAAAGTTGAAATCTTCGTCTCGACAAGATTGGAGAGACTTAAATACTAAAGACCCAATTTTTGGTCCTAAGATATCGTAAGATGTTTATGATATAATATGAATGCAAACAAGAATATTTGTGGGGATTATAGCGCCACAAGAGACAAATAATTGTTAGAGAAGATAGGAGACTAAAATTTCACAAGGGAAAGACAGATTCCAAAGGGGTACCCAGCTGAAGACAGACAAAGTTCTGCAGGGGGAAAAGGACGAAAATAACTAATGCATGGTTATAAAACAAACTAAAGATCTGACGGGGAAGACATAACAAAACAAGACTTCGTCGGGGAAAAGCAATCATCAACAGAGAAAAAAACCTGACTCCAATATGATAAGAATATTACCTACTATCAGCTGAGTGGTAGCTTAACAAAGGTAATAAGCTCAAAAAGAATGATTACCAACTACCAGCAAGGTGATAACTTAACAAAGGTAACCAATAAGAGACAAATAGAATATTACCTACTATCAGTCGAGTGATAGCTTAACAAAGGTGATAAGCTCAAAAAGAATGGTTACCAACTACTAGTAAGGTGATAGCTTAACAAAGGTAACCAATCAGAGACAGACGGAATATTACCTACTATCAGTCGAGTGATAGCTTAACAAAGGTAATAAGCTAAAAAAGAATGATTACCAACTACCAACAAGATGATAGCTTAACAAAGGTAACCAATCAGAGACAAACTGAATATTACCTACTATCAGCCGAGTGATAGCTTAACAAAGGTAATGAGCTCAAAAAGAATTATTACCAACTACCAGCAAGGTCATAGCTTAACAAAGGTAACCAATCAGAGACAAACATAATATTACCTACTATCAGCCGAGTGATAGCTTAACAAAGGTAATAAGGTCAAAAAAATGATTACCAACTACCAGCAAGGTGATAACTTAACAAAGGTAACCAATCAGAGAGGGACCAAAGTTCAGTCCAGGAATGAACTAGAAAGAAGCGGTCAAAGAGAACTCAATCCAATGAGGGAGTGAACTCAATAGGGGATTGATCCCATCCAGATAATGAATTGAAGGGGAAAACTGAAGCAAAATTTTCCACGAGGATCAAACTCAGTGGGGAATTAGAAAGGATAAACTCTTTCTGCTTAAAGTTGACATTTTATTGGAGAGAGGACGCACACGCTCAGCGGGGAGAAAGGTTCCAGAGAGTGGTGAGGAATTATTGCAAAAATAAAAAATGCGCAAATAAACATCATGATGTTATACACATGTGTATGATTATACCGACAAAACAAACACAAAGGCATGAGACACAAAACAAACAGATACTCGACTAATCTCAACAAGATGGAGATGCCGACAAGGATTCGTCGGGATTACACCACTCTTGTAGATGGAGATGTTGAGGAGACTGTTGTAAAGGAAAATCCGACTTGGGGAAGTCACTTAATTCCATTCTTCAGGATCTTACCATCCTTGGGATCACCTTTACCCTTTTTGTATTCACAAGTCAAGGAAAATACATATCCTTTTTTGTAAATTTTCAAAAAAAACGTGATTGTTTAAATATATTTTTGTTTCAAAAATGATCATAAAAAATAAATGAAATTTCATAAACCGAAACAAAATAAGAATGACAAACAAATGGGCAAAATGCTCGAATTTTTATTGATAAAATGGTAGTCCGCAAATGGCGTGACTCCATGGATCATTACAAAGTTGGAAAATAGTAATTACGTGGAAATGGCTACATTAAAATACAATAACCATTATTATCCCTAACAACTTTGAATTACATTTTGTTCTGAATTTCTGTTGAGGATGACAAAAAATAAATTTGTGACAAGCCTGGTTGCTTCAAACGATCAAGTTTGGCCTGATGCAATTACTTGCCATAATCCCTAACTTTTTCCTAGACCGCCCTTTCGGGTCAATCTACCGGGATGATTATTTTCTGTTTATGTCTCTAAACTTTTGCCTGGACCGCTCTTTCGGGTTTTCAATCCACCGAGACTCTCATTTTTGCCTAAGCCACCCTTTCGGGATTTCAACTTAGTGAGATGTTCTTTTATTTTCTAGGCGAAGTATTTATTGAATGCATCAACATTCACAGGATGAAGGAGCTCCTCACTATCCATAGTTGTAAGAATTAAGGCACCACCATAGAAAGTTCTCTTGACAACATATGGGCCTTCATAATTAGGAGTCCACTTGCCCCCAGAATCAGTGTTGAAAGACAAAATCTTCTTAGGCACAAGGTCACCTTCTCTGAATACACGAGGTTGAACCTTATTGTCAAATGCTTTCTTCATTATCTTTTTATACAACTGACCATGACATTAGGTCGTCATTATTTTCTCTTCAATCAAATTCAACTGATCATATCTGCTCTGGCACCATTCAGCCTCAGACAAACTGGCTTCTCTCAGGACTCGCATTGATGGGATCTCAACCTCCACAGGGAGCAGTGCTTCCATTCCATACACAAGAGAGAAAGGGTTTGCCCCTGTTGAGGTGCGGACAAACGTATGATATCCATGTAAAGCAAACGGGAGCATCTCATGCCAACCTTTATATGTCACAACCATCTTCCGAATGATCTTCTAAATGTTCTTATTCGCATCTTCAACAACCCTATTCATCTTAGGCTTATAGGGACAAGAGTTATGATGTTCAATCTTGAAGTCATCATAAAGTTCTTTCATCATCTTGTTATTCAAGTTCGACTCATTATCAGTAATGATCTTACTTGGATCTTATCAGCATAAATCTGACATTTATGGGACTTCTTCACATATTTACAACAATCAGATTCCATTGTCAGCCAACAGTAACATGCCCTTAACATCTTTTTAGCCATTGCATGTCCATTGGCATGAGTACCAAAGGATCCTTCATGAACTTCTCATATTAACATGTCTGCGTCGTGTCTATCTACGCATCTGAGCAAAATCATGTCAAAATTTCTCTTGTACATCACATCTTCATTGAGAAAGAAATTGCCAACCAGTTTTCTCAAAGTCTTTTTATCTTTACTGGATGCCCCAAGGGAGTACTCCTGACTTTGTAGGAAACATTTAATATCATAATACCAAGGCTTATCATCTCTAACTTCTTATACTGCAAACACATGAGTTGGCCTATCAAGACGCATAATTGTGATACTGGGCGCATCATTCCAATGATTCACTTTATACATAGAAGGCATAGTAGCTAGAGCATCTGCCATCTGATTCTCTTCACGAGGTATATGATGAAAATATATTTTGTTGAAGAAGGTTGGCAACCTCCTTGCATAATATTTGTAAGGAATTAGGCCAGGATGACGAGTCTCCCATTCTCCTTTAATATGATTAACCACCAAGGTTGAATCTCCATACACATATAGGATTTTAATTCTCAAATTAATGGCCTCTTCAAGATCCATGATACAAGCTTCATATTCTGCCATATTATTCATACAATCAAACATCAATCTTGCAGTAAAAGGGATATGAGAACCCTTAGGAGTAATAATAATTGCCCAAATTCTATCTCCATGAGCATTAAAAGCTCCATCAAACACTAAACCCCACCGTGATCCAGGATATGGCCCTTCTGCTGGCAACAGTTTGTTGCAATCTTTAGCTTTCAAGTACATAACATCTTCATCAGGGAAGTCAAACCTAATGGATTGAAAATCATCGATCGGCTGGTGAGCCAAATGATCTGCAATAATACTTCCTTAAATTGCTTTCTGAGTACGGTACTCAATATCATATTCAGACAATAGCATCTGCCAACGAGCTATCCTTCAAGTCAAAGCAGGCTTTTCAAAGATATACTTGATTAGATCCATCTTGGATATCAACTAAGTGGTATGATTGATCATATACTGGCGGAAACATTTGGTAACCCATGCTAAACCACAATAAGTCTTCTCAAGTATAGAATATCGAGACTCACAGTCTGCAAACTTCTTACTCAGATAATAGATATCATGCTTCTTTCTACCAGTTTCGTCTTGCTGTCCAAGCACATAGCCCATGGACTCCTCAAACACGGTTAAATACATAATCAAAGGTCTTCCTTCCCTTGGAGGAAACAAAATAGGAGGTTCAAGCAGATACTCCTTTATACTATCAAAAGCTTTTTGGCAGTCCTCTCTCCAAACACAACTTTGATCTTTACAAAGAAGTTTGAAGATTGACCCACATGTGGTAGTCATGTGAGATATAAATCTAGATATATAATTTAGACGCCCTAGGAACCCTCTGACTTGCTTTTCTGTCTTCGGCGCTGGCATTTCTTGAATAACTCCAACTTTATCAGGATCTACTTCAATACCTTTCTAGGTGAGAATTAAACCCAATAACTTTCTTGAACAGACACCAAAAGTACACCTATTAGGATTCAACCAGAGCTTAAATTTTCTCAACCGTTGAAACAAATTCAACAAATACTCAACATGATCTTCTTCAGTCTTCGACTTGGCAATCATATCATCAACACAGACTTATATCTCCTTGTGCATCATGTCATGGAAAAGAGTAGTCATGACTCTTTAGTACGTTGCACCAGCATTCTTTAAACCGCAAGGCATCACTCTATAGCAGAATGTTCCCTAGGGTGTAATAAATGTTGTTTTTTCCATGTCTTTGGGTGCCATCTTAACCTGATTGTAGCTGGATGATCCATCCATAAAGGAGAAGACGTTGAACTTAGTTGTATTTTCTACCATCATATCAATGTGTGGCAGAGGAAAATCATCTTTCGAATTGGCTTTATTCAAATCTCTATAATCAACACACATCCTAACTTTACCATCTTTCTTTGGGACATGCACAATGTTATCTACCTACAGAGGATAGTCAATAGTAACAAGGAACCCAATATCAATCTGCTTTTGAACATCCTCTTTAATCTTGACAGCCATATCAGGGTGAGTTCTTCTCAACTTCTATTTAACCGGAGAACATTCTGGATTTAACGATAATTGATGCTCCACAATATCGGCATCAAGACCTGAAATATCTTGATAAGACCAAGAAAATACATCCACATACTCTCTAAGAAGCTCTACCATCCTCTTCTTAACATCTGGATAAAGCAGAGCCCCAATCTTGACTTCCATTTTGTTATCTTCGGAACCCAAATTAATCACTTCCAACGGTTCTTAATGAGGATGAATGGTTTTCTCTTCACGCTCAAGCAACCGAGAAATCTCATCAGGAATCTCTTCATCACCCCCTTCTTCCATTTCGAACACGGGAAATTCAAAGTTGGGAGAGGGCATGGGGTCATTGTTTTCAATGGGTTTAACAATTAATCTGCACAATGATTTTATGCTTGATTTTAGAATATGACCAAATAAACGCACATTGTGATACATATAGAAAAATGATTATTATTTTTGTTTTTTATATTACCATTTTCCAGAATAAGAAAAAAGGAAAAACATAATATGGATAAATGAAATAAATTTTTATTAATGATAATGAAATTTGAAACAAAATCCACATAGATTCACTTTCACATTGGGCCTAGTGAAAGGATTTTTGAAAATAACAAAAAGCAAACATATTACTTCGACAAGTGAACAACATAAGGAACATCAACAACAATCCAATTTGGGCACGTCAATCTTCGCGTCGCAAAGCCTGGCACTCCTTGCTCTTCATGGTCTTCTAAGATGGCAGCAGCAGACTGATCTTTGGCATGAATAAAACCAACACTATGAAACACTTCTTGAATTCACTTTAGATCTCTTCAGGTTGCACCAGGTGAAAAACCCAAACAAGCTATGTTCTTATTCTCAGCAAGCTCAACAATTTGTCCCCGCTTAGCAGACTGACCAATCTCCACCATAGATTGGGCGTCTTTCAAGGATGACATGGATTCACCCTCCTTATTAACACCAATATTGTCAACATAAAATGCTTGAAACGATGTTCCTTTAGCTTCGTCAACATCAATGTATGAAAATGGAGAAAGATGACTCACCAACATAGCCTGTTCTCCACCCACAATTACTAATTTTCCATTCTTCACAAACTTCAACTTCTGGTGTAAAGTTGATGTAACTGCCCCAGCCTCATGAATCCACGGACGTCCTATGAGACAACTGTAGGCGGAATGAATGTCCATCACTTGAAAAGTGATCTGAAATAAGCACGGTCCTATCTTTATTGGGAGATCAAATTCCCCAATCACAGTCTTCCTTGAGCCATTGAAGACTTTCACAACAACTCCACTGAATCTCATAGGAGCACCTTGGTAAGTAAGTTTAGACAATGTAGATTTGGGTAGAACACTCAAAGAGGATCCAGTATCCATCAGCATATTAGATAAGGCATCTTCTTGACAGTTCATAGATATATGTAGGGCCAAACTGTGATCCCTCCCCTGCTCGGGCAGTCCTTCATCACTGAAGCTCAAATTGTTACATGTAGTAATATTGGCCACAATACTATCAAATTGATCAGTTGTCACGTCATGGTCCATATAGGCTTGCTCGAGGACCTTTTGTAAAGCTTCTCTGTGCACTTCCAAACTCATCAGTAGGGATAACGTGGATATCTTGACGGAGTATGCAACAATTGGTCCACCACATTGAAACCATTCTTCTTGATCAATTTCAACACTTCATCTTGATCGGCATTTTAATTCACAATATTGTATTGGCCGGTTTGCACAACAAGACTTTTCTCTGAACTTGACTTTTCTATCACAACATCTTCAGTCCTCTTAGGAGCTGCAACAACAAATACTCGACCACTTCGGGTCACACCACTTACATCAGTGATGTTCATAACAGACGGAAGAGCAGGAATAGGCACTTCTTTGCCGTCCTCTATCATGGTAGCATTATACTTGTAAGGCACAACTTTATCAGACTCGTAAGGCATTAGGCCCGCCAAGCGAATGATTAATGGAGAAATAGTAATCTTCTGACCATCATACACAATAACAAATAGTTCTAGAAGATTAAAATGGGGAACTATGATGTTCACCTCATGCTCATTATCATTTCTATCCCTTGTTACCTGAATAAGATTTCGATCCAACATCTCTTGCAAGTCCCTTTTCACAATAACACACCATTGGGGATCTCTGGAACAAACTTGGCAAGAAGCATGTTCATGCTCATAATAACTCAATTCACATAAAGTAGCATGCATTTTGTCATACCCCAAAATTCACCCTACTCTGATACAACTTTCATCTGATCCATGGCCCTACTGCACATGCATGCTTTCATTATCTCCTCATCATAATTATATTACTTTCATAACCAAATACATATTGCATGGGATCAAGGCATGATATATATATATAAAAAAAAAAGAGGAAAAGGGGGGAAACCGGATTTTCCTTGCATACTCCAAAAAAAAGAGCCTTTTTTTGCACAAAGGGTATTTGGTTCCCCCCATTTTCCCACTAATTTCCCCTATAAATAGATGCACCATTCCCCTTCATTTTTCATGCTTTCTAGCCCCCAAAAATGATGAAAAAATATCATTCAACCCCTCTTCTCCAAACCTAAATCAAAACCCAAAAAAATCTTTCCCTCCCAAAAGTCACCACTACCAACTTTTTTCCATTTCACATTTTTTTCCTCAAAGTTTCTCACTCTCTAACACTCATAACCCAACCCTTTTACTAAGCTTTCACCACAAATATTTTCATCCCAAACCCCTTACTTCACATTCAAGCTCAACACCATTTCTACCTAGCTTTTTTCCACATTTTGTGGGTAATGATTTTAACTTAAACTTTTTAACTTTTTGTTTCTTTTTTTTTTGATTAAAAATGATTGCTTGTTCTTGGTTGGTCTTTTGAGATGGTTTAGATTCAAGCTTGCAAAAAAAGATTGACTTTGGTTTACTCACCCTTTTTTAAAGATTTTTTACTCTTACTATCCTTTTTCACCTTTTTGTGGTTGCTTTTTGTGTGTTATCATTTTCTTTTATTATGGACTTGTTGTTGTGTTTGTTTGGTTGATGAGGTCTATTAGATCTTGACCATGGTTGTTTAGAGTTGATTAAATCTTCAATGTTTCAAACCTATCTATGGTTGATCAATAGATCATTCATGATACTTTGAGGCATTGATAGATTGCCTCTATTTTAACCATATTTGGATCATTTGTGTTGGTGTAAGCCCTAGAGGTCAATACTTTTGGTACTTGTATCGAATTATTTATTAATAATAAAAGGCATTTTCTTTATTATGGTTGATTAATAAAGTCCCTAGAATAGATAATCCGTTTAATGTATTAAGTGTGACTTAATCATGATAACACATTAAACATAAGGGCACTATTCTTAAAGTATCTGTAGTCGAGCTTTAATGTGAAGTGGGATAACATTAAAGCATTAAGACTATTATGTTTGTGGACTGATGATCACATCTCATGGATCATGGATAAAGAGTTATCAAGTCTTAAACATAGGTATGAATATTAGGAGTAATATTTATACCGGATTGACCCGCTATGAGAATACTATATAGAAAGTTATGCAAAGTGTCATAAGTTATTCTCATGGTGATAATAGTGTATACCACTCTTCGACCTGAAACCATTATGGATCCTAGATGTAGAGTCGAGTGCTTTATTGCTGATCCAACGTTGTCCGTAACTGGATAACCATAAAGACAGTTGATGGGTACTCCACGAAGCATGCTGAGGGACATGAGTGTCCTAGATGGAATTTGCCAATCCTGCGTAACAGGATAAATGTCTATGGGCCCAATATTGAACTGGACAAGGGTGACACAGTCTATACCTTGTGTTCAATATAGACATAAGGGCAAAGGGGTAATTATACACATAATTATTATCATATGAGGTTTTGTCAGATCACATGACATTTTCGTGACTTGGGTAGCAGTGATGTGTTGCTAGATACCGCTCACTGTTTATTATGTTAAATGCGTGATTTAATATAATTGCCAACGCCGCGAAAACCTATAGGGTCACACACAAAGGATGGATTGATGAGAGATAGAGTAACTAAGGAACACCGTAAGGTACGGTGCACTTAAGTGGGAGACGAAATATAGTAAGGTACCAAATACTTAAGTGATTTTGGGCATATTATAAGATATGGGCCAAAATACACTTAAGTGGGCTTTTTAGCTTGAAGCCCACACAAGTGGTTCTATAAATAGAACCCCTTGGGTAGAAGCATTGTCACTCCAACTCCACTCAGACAGAAATTCAAGTAGAGACTTGGAATTTTGTTTCCCTCTTGTAGCGGTGTATTCGTCGCTATATGATTTATTGATTAAACCATAAGCAAAGCATACAATGAATTTCGAGTCGCCACCGCACTTTTATTTATCCAAAGGACTGGCTAAAAAGCGAACAAAAGCCTAAGAAGTTTTACGCGTAGAAAACTAATAAAAAGATCAGAGAGTCTGGGTAAGGGGTAAATTACGCAATGGGAAGGTGTTAGGCACCCACTACGTCCTAGGTACTCCTAGGGAGCCCTTTTCACACTTGTTGTATAAAATTGTTATTTGTTATGACATAAGTATTGTGCAAACATGATTGGGATGATGAGAAAAGAATATACAATTTAGTTATTTTTGTGTTCGAACGGATGAACCCGTTGCCTACGTACCTTTCATCAAAGGTAAGGATCAAAACGCCGTAGTTCGGCTAAAAGATTTCCAAAAGTTAGTGAATTCAATTTTAAACAATAGCACCGAGGCTTTTCATTATCAATGGGAGAAAACTCGACCAAGACCAACATCCACCATGCGAGGATAGCTTCGACGTACTAGAGGGGCTAACCCTATTTTCAGTACGGAAGTCTTATAGTCGACTCACTAAGGATAAGGTGAGGTTTACATCAACCATAATGATAATTGAAACCTATGGCTAATGCATGAAAAGATTAACAATGGACAAAGCCAAAACAATTGAATGGGTGAAGTTAATTGATTGTGATTATGAAAGTAGGGTCAAAGTATGATTAAGATTGATTCAAAAGAAGTGTTATGAAATGGAGTTTGAAAAAAGTCAAGGACTTGGGGTCCAGGTTTTTAATTTAAAAGCATGAAGATGTTTGCACAATATTTATCTCAAGTTTTGAAAGCAATGTGTGAAAAGGTTTAGGACAAAATGGATGAATGGATGAAGATGGATTGTAAAACTTCCTAGGAGGTTCACTTCTTGAAATCATATAGAAGATGATTCAAGTGTGTCCTTTGGAATAGGCAATGGATAATAACAAACAATCAAAGCAAAAGAAGAAAGTCAACAAAAGCGGATACCGGATGCCAATTACTGGGCTTATACCAATCTCCTAAAACAGAACTGGATATCAGAGGCCACTCTATGGACTTATACTAATCTCCTCAACAAAGAAATAAAAAGTGGATACCGGATACCAATAGATGGATTTACACCAATCTCCAACAACAAAGACAAAATTTAGATGTCAGATGCCAATCTGTCTGGGCTTACTCTAACCTCCAACATATGATCCTAGGAATACAAATGCCAACTTGCAGGGACTTACAATTGCATCCTCACATAAACAAACAAAAGCAAAACATGGATGTCAGATGCCAATCTATCTGGGCTTACTCTAACCTCCACAGTATGGTCCTAGGAATACAAATGCCAACTTGCAGGGACTTACAATTGCATCCTCACATACAACAAACAAATGCATCAAGCAAAGAGAAGATGAGTGGCCAATGAGATGGTCTTATACTCACTTCCATATCATAGGAACAATGGTCAATAAACGGTCTTACAATTGTCCTCAATGGGTAAACAACAAAGACATGTCATAAAGACAAATGAGATGATCATGCACTAATGAGCAATTAATGATGATAAATGCACAAAGCATGCAAGCAGACATGTGTATATGAAATAAGCAATCAATCAATGAAGTCATTCAGCACACACTATAACCAAACAATTAGGCTCACACAAAGGGTTAGGCATTGAAGCCAACTGGAATAGGGTTAATGGTGCTCTTAACCTTGCCATTGAGGGACTAAGGTGAAGCAGATGAAAGGATATGAGGGGTGTGCCTCATTGCTCTTATCCCTGGTCAGGGAGAGCATTTGAATATCAGAAGGTGTGGGAGTTCAGAAAGTAGGAACTCTTTCCACAGATTATTGACTCGATAGATCTTGGGTTTGGATCTCAATGCTACAACCACATAATGGGAGCAAGGAGAAGACTCACAGAATAGTAGGAGATAGGTTGCATATCTCTTTGATCTACCAATTGCCTCAAATGAGGACTTTTCCTGCTTGGGACAAATATAAACACACACAAGCATTGCCTCTTAAGGAGGACTTCAGACAGTTGCCTGGCCAAGTAACAGGCCAGGTCTTCCAGACTACATGAAGAAAAGGGATTATACCTCAATGCAAATTGCTATTAAAGCAAAGCAAAGCAAGTTCTTAAAGAACTAAGCAACTAAAGGTACCTGAAACCAGTCAAACAGAATCAGTACACAACTCAAAGTTTAAATCAAAATGAGATAAAGATCAACAGTCAACACAATCAGTTAAGTGTGCAATGCACAAGGCTCAAAGCATGTGAGCCAAGCAACCTACAAAACAAACAAGTTAGTCATGATAATCAATCAAGCTCAATCAATTTGTAATGATCCCTTTGAAGCATTTGTTGCTTAACCTGAAAACATGAACTCAAACATGAGCAACAGGACCACTAGGACAAGCCTAGGGTCAAAAGGGGATGAGAAAGTCAAAACAGCAAGTGAAATCCAATCAAAATCAATTTCAAACAATCAAGAAACAAACTCAATTGGTTTCATGTTCATATCATTCATCATCATGATTTCATAAGCAAATTAGGTCAAAGCATGGCATATAGAAGCTCATAGAAGTCAACAGCAAGACTCAACTCAAAACCAATCATAAACAATTCAACAAATCATCAAATAATTCATGATCAAACATAATCCATAACATGATATGCATATCAAATTTCAGCTCATTTGGATCAAGGGAAGTTGGTCAATGAAAATCAGAAAGTCAAAGCAAGTTCAAGCATGCTCAAAGAAGTCAACCAAACATGCACCAACTTCAATAAATCATAAATCAGTGACAACATATGAGAAATGAATGGGATCAAAACCATGACAAAGCTTAAGATGTCTACTAATCACATGTCAAATTTCATGTTCATCCAATTAAGTATGAGAATTTCACAAACAATATGAGATGATGTGTCACAAAAAGTCAACATATGATCAAACAGGGAAAAAAATCCCAAACAATTAGGAAATGCCATCAATAATTCCACAAAAAATCACATGTAAACTAGACATCTGTAAGTACATTCATGCAAAAATTCAAGCCAATTTAAGTTCAAGAAGCATGGTAATGAAAATCATGAAGTTGGACATCAATGGTGTGACACAAATTGTCACACCCTAATTCAAAAAATCATAACTCATAAACCAGCAATGATAAATTCACAAACTCTACACCAAAATCACCATGAATGTGTCTAGTTTGAGCTCAAACAATTTCAAAGGCATTGGATAAAGTATCATCATTTCACAATTGATTTGGCAAGACATACATAAAATGGACACATATGACAAACCCTAGCACAATTTAAAATCCATTCATGCAAAAAATCTGGAAAAATCATGATAAAAAACTAGAGATCAAGATGAACAATTTGCAAAAAGTCTCATGAATTTTGGATGAAAATTGATTGCTCTATGATTTTTGGAAGATTGGTGCATCAAATGGAATAAAAATTTAAATAATGAAATGATTAATTAATTTATTAAACCGGCAATGGCAATTTTGAAATTATTGGGTCCCTTAAGTGAAACGCACCGTTTCACTTAAGGAGGTGTCATGCGCGGGTTGGTTCATGGGCAATAGAACAGTGCTTCCATGCAAAAATAAAAAATCAAAACAGCCAAATACGAATTCTGGGCATGGACTTAGGGTTTATGGCAACAGTAGCAATGTTCATCTTCATCCAAATCGTGAAAAATTTTCTTGCCCAGAAATGGAAAGTAAGCATACCAATAGAACCATCACACAATGCACAACAATATTCCAGCAACCAATAACATTAAATCGAGCTACACAGTAAGAAATGAGCAAAAACATGATTGAACATGAAACTTTAAAATCAGATTTCTCACTCAATGCACAGCCATTTCACACGATTCAAACATCATAATGATCAGCAAAGCAAAACCTATCTAAAGCATATCATGATTTTGCAAATGAAGAGATTCGAAATTTTACCAAAGTTGAAGAGCAGTGATGATTCAGCTGTTGTTTGGTCTCAAACAGTTGAAACAGGTGACCAATATTGCTTTAGATGATGAATGGATGAGTCCTGAAAGCCCAGTTGCTTTGCTTTTTGCTTCAAAATCGAGCTGCCATGGATGGAGCTTCAAAGTTACAGTCCCAATTTCTTGCTTACAGCTGGACAATGATGCTCACAATAGCTTCCAAATGGCTTGTAAATGATGAAACAAACAAGCAATGGACAAGTTCTTTGAGGTTTCAGCAGAACTTTTAAAATGAAGGAATTGTGTGTTTGAGAGAGCAAGAGAGTTTTGGTCTGTTTTAGTGAGAGTGGCTGCTAGGGTTTTCCAACAGAAAATGGAGAATATATATGCTGTTTAAGGTTTGCATTAGCTGGTTAATTGAAGTGTAATCCAAATTTGCTTAATGAAGTGTGTTTGGTCATTAGTGAAATTCCACTCATGCTACATGGCCATGTGCTAACAGCTGCGAATTTGGGCCTCAAACATATCCAAAATGTGTTTTCTGAACCATTTCAATTGGTGGAATATGTTGGAAAAGCTTAATTTGCAAAGTCACTTTTTCACCTTACTTGAATTAATTCATGCTACTTCAAAAATGCCATTTTGATTGGTAAGTTTTTGATGAATTATGATGGAAGATTTGGAAAGAGGGCATCAAATATGACTTGTAGCAAAAAACCCCACCCAATTTGGCCAAATGGTTTGGAAGATATGGCCTTTTGAAGTTCAAACTTTTTTGAGAATGATTTAATCATAACTTGCCAACCATAAATGAGAAATGAGTGTTCTTGGACTTTTTGGAAATGGGAGAACAAGACCTTTAACTTTCATGTTGGGAAAAAATTCATTTGAAGCTTGTATGATGATGTAATGTTGAGGAGAAGAAGTTTCCATTTTTGGCAAATTCCAATTACAGGTCAACTTTCTATTTTTGGAAATTTCTTGTCTGACTTTATTTTCTTCACTGTGGATGCTTGACATGATATATGAGGCTTATATGGACATGAACGAGACCTCTCAAACCAATTCCCACCATCAAATCACTGATTAAATGCACAGTTGACCAACAGTTGACTTTTCGAGGGTTTTGCTTGACTGAACCATGTTCTGATGAATTCCAAGCCCCTACCACTTGATATCTTGATTCTAAATGATAAAACAACTCACATGAACTCTTGATGATTGATCATGGTGCCCAAATTCTTCAAGAATGGCCATCATCCATTGCTTAATGACTGATTTGACTGTTTGACTGTAGATTGCTTCAGCTGCAAGTAACATGGTTAGATGACAATATTTTTGTACTTTTGGTTAATAAGCAGATGAAAAGCAATGATATACAAAATGCAAAACATGCTTGGTGATCAAGAACCACACTCACAAGATAACCCACCCACTAGGAGGGAAGCTAGGGCATGCAAAGATCCTTGAGGCAATGATATGGTATGATATGGGCCATGAGGGATCTTAGGGCCAAAATTGGGGTCTTACAGATGCCCCTATTTAAGGTCATTCTAGCCGGAGAAGTGAAGTTTAGAAATCTTCATCTCGACGCAGTAGAATGGGCTTAAATAACAGTAATGAGACAAATTTTGGTCCCTAAGAGACCTCATGATGCAAATGTATGCATGCAAAAGACACAAATTCTGTGGGGAATATGGTTCACACAGAAGAAAAGACGATCCATCGGAGTAATACACTCACCAGGAACAGAGACTCTAACAAGACTCTTGTTGGGGATAGACAAAACTAATACAGCGTGAACAAGGCACGACTCTGATTAGGGAAACAGAAATCAGACTGGAGACCTCACTGGGGAGTGAAGGACTCACACTGGGGAAAAGAATTCCAAAGGAAAATAAATCCATTGGAGAGACACAAGCTGACTCCTGGGGACGAAGCAACAGGAAAACTTCACTGAGGAAGCACCAAATGTAAAGACAAAGTGTCATACCACATACGATATCAAGTTTCGATGATGACAAAAGACCATCATGCACGTCTACAAACAAATGCAACACATTACCCACCATATCCTTTTCTACGCTCCTCTAAATCTACTATAATCATCAAAAAACATGTAGACAAAGTGTGATCATGACTAAATGCATGAAAATCACAAATCACATTTTTTTGCAGATTTGAAAGCTTTGAGTCGACCATAGGGGTCAGCTCAAAGCTCACGGGTCAGCGCAAAGCTCAACCCAAACTGGAGGATGGTCAGCGCAAAACTGCTTGCGTCGACCATAGGGTCGGCGCATAGCTCACGGGTCGGCGCATAAACCCCTTGAGTCGACCACTCGTCAGCGCATGGCATAGTGATGCTATCCACGGGTCAGCGCATGAAATGTTTGAGTCGACCATAAGGGTCGGCGCATGCCCCACGGGTCAGCGCACGCCGACCTATGGTCGACCGTTCGCGCGCCAACTCAGTTTTCTGAGTTATTTCAAATATTTGAAATACTGTTATGTTTGTTTGATTTTGTCTGTTACTATATATAGAAGTCAAAACACTTCTATTAACTAACATTTGTCAATTTGTATTCAAGTGTTCAAGGAAACAAGAAAGAGTGAAAAAGGTGTCAAAGATTCATCATCTTCATCTTCAATAGTTCACAATACATCAACTGCACACAATAACTTTTGATGTGATTCGTGATAGTTAGAAGGTGATAAGGTTCGTAGCTGCGATTGGAGAATCGGGTTCGAGTTGAAGTCTTGGCAGGTTCTTTCTTGAATAAAACCATTAGGGTTTTATCCTCCAATACCGGTTTGTGTTTGGGGTTTTTTGGACGAATTCCTTCATTAACATTCAGCTGAGCGAAGGTAGCTGATAAGAGAACGTCTTCATCAGTTTAGTAGCGGAGTCGGTGTTTGTGTAGTGAAGGATTCGGGTTTGATACGTTTGTGTTCGTGATCAGCCGGGCCAAGGGATTGAAGAACGGAAGGTTCCTCAACGAGTGGCAGGAAACGGAGGTCCAATATCAACGATCAAAGGTCTTGATTCATCTTGAATCAAGGAGCAAGGATAAGAAGTATCATTCAACACAGTGGAAGTTCTGTTGTTTACATACTTTGCAATCCTTGTAAAAACGATTAAATCTTACAGGTGATAGCTAATCTATATCTCAATTCTAATTTTAGAATTGAGGGCAGACGTACCCCGAAGCGAGGACGGCGGGGGAACTGCCTCATCAAATCTGCGTCTTCTTTAATTTTCTGCATAATCTGTTTTTCAGCTTAAAATTTAAGTGATTTTAGTTTAAGCAATTTTTACCAAACGCTGATATAAGTTGAGTAAGTGATTAAAACTGCTGTTTGAATACTAAGTACAATATTATATTGTACTAGGATAAATTGAATCACTTACTCAACTCAAATATTACTTGGAGTGTTTATGCACACCAAGTGTTTGTAAATTTGCTTAAGCCAAAATTGTCTTAAGTTTGCATCAGTCTAAATTTGGTGTTTTGATTCATTGGAACTAGGCTTTCTAGTAAGTGAATTATATCATTGATTGTGCAATTAGTGTAGTAACTTGTATCTCAATTTATCACTTATCCATTAGCTTAACGCATATCCGGTTTTCCAATAACGGTTCGTTTTAGACTAAATTTTCCTCGGCCGCTTCCGCACCTAAAACAATTTTTAAAACCAATTTTTCTTTTAAATTGGTAGCGCCGACTCAAGTTTTTAATTGGGATCTATTCAACCCCCCCTTCTAGATCCGTGCCATAGTCTAACAAGTGGTATCAGGAGCTCCGGTTCACTCCGTGCTTCAAAATACAACGTTGATAGAAAATGGCTAACGAACCTAAAGGGGCTTACAATAGAGCTCCCGTTTTCAATGGTGAAAATTATAGTTATTGGAAAGACTGTATGCGGGTGCACATAAATTCCATAGATAGAAAAATATGGAATGTTATTCTCAATGGTCCAATCGAAATAATCATGACAAATGAGAATAATGAAATAGTGCCTAAGCCTGAAGCACAATGGACCGATGATGATGAAAAGAAATACAACTATGATTGGAAAGCCAAAAACATCTTAATCTCCTCATTAGGGGTAGACGAATACTATCGTGTATCCCATTGTCCTACTGCTAAGGCCATGTGGGATTCACTTCAAATTGCCCATGAGGGGACAAACGATGTTAAATTGGCTAGAATCAATACACTAACGCAAGAGTTTGATCTCTTTTTCATGGAGCAAGGGGAAACCATTGCCGACATGCAAAAGAGATTCACTCATCTAATCAATCGATTACATTCACTAGGTAAACCTATTTCCAATGATGTTGCTACTAATAAAATCTTAAGATGTCTTAACAGGGAATGGCAGCCGAAAGTGACCGCCATCAAAGAGGCAAATGATCTTACCATATTGGACTTGACAACATTGTTCGGTAAACTACAAGAGCACGAACAAGTTCTCTTAAGCTTGGAACAACATGAAAAGAAAGATAAGAAAGACAAAGCAAAGGTGAGTGAAAAGAAATCAATAGCTCTAAAGACTTCCTCCTCAAAGTCTCAAGCAAAAGAGCAAAGTGATTATTCATCGAGTGACGAAGAAGAAGAAGACAAGAGTGAAGATATGGGGCTGTTCGTCAAACGCTACAACCGTTACGTGAGAAAGAACGGCATCCAACATTCCGAGAAGAACTTAGTTAACTTCCGGAAGCAATCTAGGTTCTCCAAAAATGATGACTCCAAAGGAAAAACAACTAGAGGGTCGTGCTACAAGTGCGGAAAGCCGGGTCACTACAAACCGGACTGTCCGATGAACAAAAAGACAAAAGAAAAAGATTCATACAAATCACATAAGAAACCATCAAAGCCAAGGAGGGCATACATTGCTTGGGAAAGCGATAGCGACTCCTCCGACGATGAAAGCTCTAGTGATGAAGATGAAAATGCAAATCTATGTCTCTCTGCTCGTCAAAAGAACAAGAAGAAACAGGTACGACATGCTAAATATGAAAAATCCTCTAGTATGTCTCATCATGAATTGCAAACCGTTTTTGAAACTTTACACTATGAAGCAAAAGAGGCCTTTAAAAGGCTTGCCTCAAATAAGAAAATCTTTTCTCATTTAGAACAAAAAATTCAAGAATCCGAAAGGAAACTTGAGGCACTTAAGGCTTCCATAGTGGAAAGCACAAAAACAAGTTACGAGGACCTTAAAAGTAGAATGATGAACTTTGGGTGTGATACTTGTTACATTTGGCAAGGTGAAGTAAGGAACCTAAAAGCCAAACTTGACAAGGCTCTTGAGCCCAAGATTACATTTGCTATTGATAAATCTAATTTTCGAAAGAGTATGGTTAATCCATATCAAAAATACAAATATGTTATAAAGGATGAAGATAGCAAAAGTGATCAAAATGAAAAGTTCTCTTGTCTTTATTGTTGCAAGAAAGGCCATTCCATTGCTAAATGTAGATTTAGGAGATTTTTGGTTCCTAAAGGCATTTATCAATGGATGCCCAAATTCAACCAATTTGTTCCTCACCACTCAGGACCCAATAAGCCATTGGGTACCTTCTCTTGTTAATTATCTTATCACAGGTACAATGCCTCGAGACTACTGAGAGAAGATGGGTTCTCGACAGTGGATGCTCAAGGCACATGTCAGGAGACATATCTCTCTTCATTGACTTCGTGGCTAAGAAGAAGGGATATGTAACTTATGGTGATAACAACCGTGGAGCAATACTTGGTAAAGGTAGTGTAGGTAATCCCTCCTCTACTACTATTTCTGATGTGTTGCTTGTCGAAGGTCTTAAACACAATCTACTTAGCATCAGTCAATTATGCGACAAAGGATACAATGTATCGTTTTCAAAAGATTGTTGCAAAATTGTACACAATGATGATAAGAAGAGTATGTTTAATGGTCTTCGTGTGAACAATGTCTATATGCTTGACTTAAATGAAGTATCGTTAACAAGTGACAAATGTCTCGTAACAATGAGTGAAGACTCATGGTTATGGCATAGGCGTTTAGCACATGTTAACTTTGACTTACTCAACAAAGTAGTCTCAAAAGATCTAGTCCTAGGTCTCCCCAAAATTAAGTTCACCAAGGATCACCTTTGTGATGCTTGTCAAAAAGGGAAGCAAACGAGGATCTCATTTAAATCCAAAAATATCGTTTCAACAACTAGACCTCTCGAGCTTCTCCATATGGATTTATTTGGGCCATCTAGGATTAAAAGTCTAGGAGGAAACTATTACGGTTTCGTAATAGTGGACGACTTTTCTCGATTTTGTTGGACTATTTTCTTAGTAAGCAAGAGTGACACATTCGCCGCCTTTGAACGATTTGCCAAGCTTTCCCAAAATAAACTAAATACAAACATTGTTGCAATTAGAAGTGATCATGGAGGTGAGTTTGAAAATCACCTATTTGAAGAATATTGCGGTAACCATGGTATTGATCATAACTTCTCCGCTCCACGTACCCCTCAACAAAATGGGGTTGTGGAGCGTAAAAATCGAATTTTGGAAGAATTGGGAAGAACAATGATCAACGAAAGTGGCTTACCGAAATATTTTTGGGCCGACGCCATTAGTACGGCTTGTTATGTTTTGAATAGGGTGCTTATACGCCCCATTCTAAATAAAACACCGTATGAACTTTTAAAAGGGCGAAAGCCAAATGTTTCTCACTTACACGTCTTTGGTTGCAAATGTTTTGTATTGAACAATGGAAAGGAAAACTTAGGGAAATTCGATTCCAAGGCCAACGAAGGTATCTTCCTCGGATACTCTCAATCTAGCAAAGCATATAGAATATACAACAAGCGATTACTTACTGTAGAAGAGTCTGTACACGTTACTTTTGATGAATCCAATCCGAGAAACGTCGGAAAGGGTAGTGTTTTTCATGGTGCAGGTACATCTACCGAAGACATACTCAAAGGTGGCGAGCCGGGGATTGATCAACCCGACATAGTCAAAATTGAGGAGGACAATGATGTACACCATGATGAAACCGAGGTAGACCATCCGCCTTCAAACGATGATCTTCCTCAAGCTTGGAAGTCTTCTAAAGACCATCCAATCGACAACATTATCGGAGATATCTCAAAGGGTGTAACAACTCGATCTAAGCTAAGTAATTTTTGTTATCACTTCGCTTTCGTTTCACAGATGGAACCTAAAAACCCTAAAGAAGCCCTACTCGATGAACACTGGTTTTTATCAATGCAGGAGGAACTTAATCAGTTCACCAGAAATGAGGTTTGGGACCTTGTCCCTCCTCCGCGAGATCATCGAGTAATTGGCACCCGATGGGTGTTTAGGAACAAGCTGGACGAAAACGGGGTAATAACCCGTAATAAGGCGCGTTTAGTCGCGCAAGGGTATAACCAAGAGGAAGGCATCGACTATGAGGAAACTTATGCGCCGGTTGCCCGACTCGAGGCTATACGCCTTCTCCTTGCCTTCGCTTGTGCAAAGGACTTTAAGCTATTCCAAATGGATGTCAAGAGCGCGTTCCTTAACGGTCACATAAATGAAGAAGTTTATGTCGCACAACCTCCGGGTTTCGAATCCCATGAGTATCCTGATCATGTTTATAAACTAAAAAGAGCTTTGTATGGCCTCAAACAAGCTCCTAGAGCTTGGTATGAGAGACTAAGCAAGTTCCTACTCGATCAAGGTTACTCAAGAGGAAAAGTTGACACAACCCTCTTCATTAAACGTCAAGGAAAGCACTTGATATTAGTGCAAATTTATGTAGATGATATCATTTTTGGGTCTACTAACATGAATCTTGTGAGAGAGTTTTCTGACCTTATGCAGGGCGAGTTCGAGATGAGTATGATGGGCGAGCTCACATACTTCCTCGGTCTGCAAATCAAACAGCTCAAAGAAGGAACTTTCGTGAGCCAGACAAAGTATTGTTTGGACCTTATCAAGAGATTTGACATGGCAAAAGCTAAGGCCATAGACACCCCCATGCCTACGTGCACCAACTTGAACAAAGATGAAGACGGTAAGGAAGTAGATGCAAAACGGTATAGAGGTATGATAGGTTCACTCCTTTATCTTACTGCTTCCCGTCCCGATATTATGTTTAGCGTATGCATGTGTGCAAGATATCAATCATGTCCCAAGGAATCCCATTTAAAAGCCGTTAAACGGATACTTCGATATCTATCCGGTACTCCGAAGTATGGACTATGGTATTCCAAAGGTAATGATTGTTCCTTGGTAGGTTTTTCCGATTCCGACTTTGCCGGTTGCAAATCGGATAGGAAAAGCACAAGTGGCACTTGTCACCTATTTTCAAACTCTTTGGTTAGTTGGCATAGCAAAAAACAAGTTTCTGTTGCCTTGTCAACCGCCGAAGCGGAATACGTTGCCGCCGGTAGCTGTTGTGCCCAAATCCTATGGATTAAGCAACAACTATTGGATTTTAACCTCAAACTTGAACGTATTCCTATCTTTTGTGACAACACGAGTGCTATTAACCTGACCAAGAATCCTGTGCTACATTCTCGCACTAAACATATCGAAATTCGACACCACTTTCTTCGGGATCATGTAGAGAAAGGTGACATCGTGTTTGAACACGTAAACACTGAAAATCAACTAGCGGACATTTTCACAAAGCCGCTAGCCACTGAACCTTTCTTTCATATTCGCCGAGAACTTGGTATTCTCGATATTTCGGAACGGGCACTCTAATCTGCTGTTTACATTATTTCATTTAAAACCTTAATATTGTACTTCTGACAAATCTATGTTGTTGTAAGCACATATCTGATGTTCACTAAGTCACTCCGGCATTAAGGTGTATTGTTCCTCTTCCTCTCTCTCTGCTAAGTCTCATGACTACAATAGTTATGTCTCATAATGATGTTGTTTATATATATATATTTGATATCTCTCTTTGGTTGTTTATTGCTGTATGAACTGTTAATTATGCATCAAACTGGTCATTGCATGTGCTGAATAGTGAAAAATGGAAATTTGAACTGTATGAGTCGACCGCAGCAGGGCTATGGTCGACGCATGATTAAATAATTTTTGCATTTCCTCAAACATCAAACAGTATGCGTCGACGCATACAGGGGTATGGTCGACGCATCGCTCGATAATTTCATGTTTCTGCAGAAAAATTTTAAATCATCTCTCATGCATTCACATCATTAAATGTGCAATTACCTTCCATTACCTTTCAAACTACCCACTACTTTGTAACTTGCATCTACCTAGTGGCTATTGTTCTTTGCTCTTCCATCTTCCCAAAACCCTAACCTTTCCACTATAAATTGGGAAAAACCCCTCTCTAGAAGAATCACTCTCAAAACCCTCAAACCTACTCAAATGGCTTCCTCATCACGCAGACCCTCCGGCAAAAGACCCCGAGAATCATCCGGTGCATCTCTTCCCGTATCTGCTGCATCACTCGTTCCACCTGCTCGTGTCGAAATTTTCAACAAAGACATCGGTAAACGAGGAGTTGTGCAACAACATGCGTTCTACAAACTTGAAGCTGAACGCATGCACCTACCGGAAGTCCTGTCTCTGTTGCAGCATCAAGGCCTCATCAACTTCTTGGAGTGCAACACTCAATACAGTGAAGACCTTGTCCGAGTTTTCTACTCCGGTCTTCATGAGAACTTTCGCGGGCACAAGCTTTCCTCCAGAGTTGGCTCTACAAAGGTATCGATTAAATCAAATTTCTGGAACAAGTATTTTGACATGTCTGTGGATGATGCTGGAAATTCTCTACCTGAGGTGACTGACTCTCAACACATAGATGGCTATGAGTTTAAGAGTGCATTAAATGACATGCTGGCACGGCCATACTCTGATGAGTTCGTGCAAAGTGACCTGTTCCCACGAACCGTCACTGCCGGCAAGCTGAACGCCGGAGAAAGGATTCTTCAGTGGGTTGTCTCACGCATCCTGCGACCGAAGAAGGGCGGTCTCTCCAGAGTCGAACAGCCCGAGGTTCATTTGATTTACATTCTGAAAAATAAGATAAAAATCAACTGGCCATACTACATTGCTAGTAGAATGTATAATCTACGTGATTCCGGCCGAGGGACTGCTCTTGCCTACGGATCATTCATTCAAGAAGCCCTTACTGCCGCAAATGTTAATCATCCGTCTTTCCCGTTCACATCAATCTCACCGGACAAAGAGTTCAGCACAAAAACCATGTCTATGATGGGATATATTTGGTGCAAGGAGCGGAGAAAATATAAGTTTGTTAGACGAGGATACGTTCCTCCAAGGGCTGACAGTGATGAAAGCGAAGAACAAGACGATGAAGTGGAAAATGAAGAAGAAGAAGAAGAAGAAGAAGCAAGGCACGCTGCTGCTTACACTGGTGGAGATGACAGTCCTTCACCCGTTGGCACTCATGACTACTCCGGCTCTGCTTGGATTCAGCAGCCGGATTCAAATGAAGAAGATGTTCCACGATGGGGTGGCTGGGGCGAATGGCAACACACGGGCTGGACAACTCAACGTGAATCTTATCAGCCGTATCACCAAGTTGAGGAAGAATTTCCTCCATCCCCCCCCCCCCCCCCCACATCAAGCTGATTCTTCAGAGCTGTTGGAATTGATGCAAAGCATGCAACTTGCCCAACAATCCTTCATGCAATCCCAGGATGATCGACTTGCTCAAATTAACAGTCAACTTCAGACCCAAAATGAGCGGCTCGACAATCTCTCCACAAGTCTAAATGAACGGTATGCAAATTTGGATCGGACTGTCACCGGAAGTCTTAGGCATCTGGAAGGTGTGTGTGATTACCTAGAAACTCTGGCTGATCCTAGCAGAAACCCAAGCGTCTGCTACCATCCCGGCCACCGTCACTTAAGACAATAGCCCTTCATATGCATATTACATGTTGCTTGTTGTCTTTGAATGCATTCCTGTTTTTTTTGTTCTGCATGTCTATGCAACCGTTATTTCCTTATGTATTTTCTCCTTTTATTTAATGACTATTAGTAAGAAATGATATAAGTGTGATATTATTTCGTTGGTATCTATATCTCTGCTACTACCTGTAAATTTTTTTTCGTTATTTTCTTGAAAAATCACTCTGTCTCTCTTTTTGATGTTGTCAAAGGGGGAGAAAAGTGCTGACAAAATGTCCACAACTAACAGTCGCTTTCGCTTTCTGCAAATAGCCTTAGACTACAAAAGAAAGGGGGAGTGTGCAAAATGTGTCAATACCGCATGCTGTTTGTTACGTTGATTTATACAGGTTGTCATCATCAAAAAGGGGGAGTATGTAAAGACAAAGTGTCATACAACATACGATATCAAGTTTCGATGATGACAAAAGACCATCATGCACGTCTACAAACAAATGCAACACATTACCCACCATATCCTTTTTTACGCTCCTCTAAATCTACTATAATCATCAAAAAACATGTAGACAAAGTGTGATCATGACTAAATGCATGAAAGTCACAAATCACATTTTTTTGCAGATTTGAAAGCTTTGAGTCGACCATAGGGGTCAGCTCAAAGCTCACGGGTCAGCGCAAAGCTCAACCCAAACTGGAGGATGGTCAGCGCAAAACTGCTTGCGTCGACCATAGGGTCGGCGCATAGCTCACGGGTCGGCGCATAAACCCCTTGAGTCAACCACTCGTCAGCGCATGGCATAGTGATGCTATCCACGGGTCAGCGCATGAAATGTTTGAGTCGACCATAAGGGTCGGCGCATGCCCCACGGGTCAGCGCACGCCGACCTATGGTCGACCGTTCGCGCGCCAACTCAGTTTTCTGAGTTATTTCAAATATTTGAAATACTGTTATGTTTGTTTGATTTTGTCTGTTACTATATATAGAAGTCAAAACACTTCTATTAACTAACATTTGTCAATTTGTATTCAAGTGTTCAAGGAAACAAGAAAGAGTGAAAAAGGTGTCAAAGATTCATCATCTTCATCTTCAACAGTTCACAATACATCAACTGCACACAATAACTTTTGATGTGATTCGTGATAGTTAGAAGGTGATAAGGTTCGTAGCTGCGATTGGAGAATCGGGTTCGAGTTGAAGTCTTGGCAGGTTCTTTCTTGAATAAAACCATTAGGGTTTTATCCTCCAATACCGGTTTGTGTTTGGGGGTTTTTGGACGAATTCCTTCATTAACATTCAGCTGAGCGAAGGTAGCTGATAAGAGAACGTCTTCATCAGTTTAGTAGCGGAGTCGGTGTTTGTGTAGTGAAGGATTCGGGTTTGATACGTTTGTGTTCGTGATCAGCCGGGCCAAGGGATTGAAGAACGGAAGGTTCCTCAACGAGTGGCAGGAAACGGAGGTCCAACATCAACGATCAAAGGTCTTGATTCATCTTGAATCAAGGAGCAAGGATAAGAAGTATCATTCAACACAGTGGAAGTTCTGTTGTTTACATACTTTGCAATCCTTGTAAAAACGATTAAATCTTACAGGTGATAGCTAATCTATATCTCAATTCTAATTTTAGAATTGAGGGCAGACGTACCCCGAAGCGAGGACGGCGGGGGAACTGCCTCATCAAATCTGCGTCTTCTTTAATTTTCTGCATAATCTGTTTTTCAGCTTAAAATTTAAGTGATTTTAGTTTAAGCAATTTTTACCAAACGCTGATATAAGTTGAGTAAGTGATTAAAACTGCTGTTTGAATACTAAGTACAATATTATATTGTACTAGGATAAATTGAATCACTTACTCAACTCAAATATTACTTGGAGTGTTTATGCACACCAAGTGTTTGTAAATTTGCTTAAGCCAAAATTGTCTTAAGTTTGCATCAGTCTAAATTTGGTGTTTTGATTCATTGGAACTAGGCTTGCTAGTAAGTGAATTATATCATTGATTGTGCAATTAGTGTAGTAACTTGTATCTCAATTTATCACTTATCCATTAGCTTAATGCATATCCGGTTTTCCAATAACGGTTCGTTTTAGACTAAATTTTCCTCGGCCGCTTCCGCACCTAAAACAATTTTTAAAACCAATTTTTCTTTTAAATTGGTAGCGCCGACTCAAGTTTTTATTTGGGATCTATTCAACCCCCCCTTCTAGATCCGTGCCATAGTCTAACACCAAAGAATGAGGTGTTACCGGTATAAGGGTAACAAACTCAGGAAGAAAGAATATCTAAGACCGGTATAAGGGTGAGAGATATCAATCAACCAAACATCTGAGAAAGACCTGAAAAAGGTACATAAACTCAGGAAAATCTGACTCCGCAGGGGACCGAGGTCATAATAGGGAGCAGAAAGGAAGGAACACCAAGGATACCGGGTTGTAGGTATGAAACAAGTGACCGACCAAAGACGTGAATTGGTGTGTGTTCCAAAACACTCATCATCCTGAAGAGAGCGAAAGCAAACTTGTTTATAGGATGGACATTTGATTCTGCAAAGAATGCAAATCTTACTCAGTTGGGGAAACAAACAAAGTGTTTGACAAAAGAGTGCATGAGATATATTATCTATAGCCGTCAAAACGTAGATAATGTACTCGCATGGAAAATTATCCTGAACCGGGTTGTAGGTTGTTTATAGGATAAGATCCGAAATCGTGAATTGGTTTGTGTTCCAAAACACTCATCATCCTGAAGAAAGCTAGAACAGCAGACTTGTTTATAGGATGGACGTTCGATTCCACAAGGAATACGAAACTTACTCTGCGGAGACAACAATCAAAAGATTGACCCAAGAGTGAACGAGATATAATATCCATTGTCGTCAGAACGTGGATAGAATACTCACATGGAAGATTATCCTGAACCGGGTTGTAGGTTGTTTATAGGATAAGATCCGAAGACGTGAATTGGTTTGTGTTCCAAAACACTCATCATCCTGAAGAAAGCTAGAACAGCAGACTTGTTTATAGGACGGATATTCAATTCCACAAGGAATACGAAACTTACTCGACTGGGGAAGATCAACAAAGGACTCCAACCAAAGAGCGCATGAGACATATTGTTCATTACCGGCAAACCGTGAATAATATACTCGAAAGGAAGAGACACCAGAGATACCGAGGTATATAATAGGTGGCTAACCAAAAAGAGAGACAATCGATACCAAGCATACGGGTAAACGAAAGACAACTCAAAGGATAAATTGCAAGTATCCGGTAATTATCCGACAACAAAGAAATATTCGATTCCGCAAAGGGAAAAAGCGAACCTTACTCGACCAGGGAAACACGAAAGGCTTCGACTGAAGAGTACATGAGATATATTATTCATAGCCGTCAAAACGTGAATAATAACCTCGCATGGAAGATTATCCTTAACCGGGTTGTAGGTTGTTTATAGGATAAAATCCGAAAAGAAAGGCATTGGGATACCAAACTAGGTATATAATGATGACCAATCAAAGGGAGCAACAGACATTACCAACAAGAGGGTAAATGAAAGAAGACTCGCTGGGAATGCATTGATGGAAATCAATGATTCGGGGAACACAATTCACTGACAAAAGGTGAAAGGACCCGCTGGGGATAAAATTGCTAGCATACGGCAATTATCCACAAAAGACTTGCTAGGGATATAAGTGCTTATCTGAGCAACTTATCCAAGCGGAAGGAAGATCAACATCAAGTATTGAATGACGATAACCACAAAGAGGGGATTGTCATCGGTTGGGATGAACAACAAAATTAACTCTGTAAGTGGAGAAAATAGGGTTTATGACTACCGGTTCGTAGGTAGAAAAACCGCAAAGATAGGACTTACGACTGCTGGTTAGTAGGCAGAGGGCCAAACTCTGGTGGGGATAACCACAAAATTAGGGTTTACATCTACCGAATACGGGGTAGAAAACCAACAACTCCGCGTGGGGATAAAACAAATCACAAATCCGCACGGGAAACCAAAATAGGGCTTATAACAAACCACAAACTGCCGGAGAGCAGGAAAATAGGATTTACAACTACCGACTGTTAGGTAGAAAACCAAAACCACTCCGCTGGGGAACAACCCACTGGGAAGCACAAGACTTTTGACAAATAGCCAGTTCGGGAATAATCCGAAAAGACAGACTGAATCAAGACATGTCCTAATGAGGATGTAACTCAAATAGGAAAATCCGTCCCAATATATGTGTTGGGAGGAAATGGAAGAAACCGTCATCCACGAGGATATATCTCAGTGGGGAACTGCAGAAGGACAGACAACAGACACTTTCTGCTTATGGGGTTGACTCTATATGGAGAGATTTTAAACACCCGACATCTGCTAGGGGAGATCTATAGAGAAGATCGGTATCACCATAGCAGGGAACACAACAGACAAAGGATATATGGCAAGAAATGCAACATGAATATCTGAATGTTTATGATTATGCATGAATATGCGTGATTTATGTTTGATGAATGCTGACAAAACAGACAATTCTAACACAACCGGTCCAGGAATCAAACGCCCGGTATTATACTTCCAGGGGAAAAACCAACTGGAAAGCCAATCTGCGGAGATCTATATGCTGAGAAGCAAAGATTTGCGGGTACTGCTGAGGAAGCAGAGAATCAGAGATATCATGAAACCGAATCTCCGAGTGACGGATCAGCAAACAAACCGATCAGGGCACAGAAAGTCACAACAGGCAAAACAGCCACCAAGACGAATCTGTTGGAGAACAAGAGAAAACCCAAGATATCTGCAGGGGATCCCAGTGTCAACTGAGAAACAAAAGGTGCATTGCACAAGCACGAACTGCTGTAGAAGCAACTCCACATAACTCCGCTGGGGGACAACCCACTGAGGGAGAATGTACCACACAAGTAGATTCTGCAACAAGCCACTCTACTTGGGGAGAGTACACAAAGCAAACTGATCGCAACAAGTAGATCTTGCAATATAAGCCACTCTACTGGGGATCACAAGCAGTCAGGAAATCAATCCGTTCTCTGAATGCTAGAGCCATCATCCGACCATACTGGGGATTGAAGGAGTATCCAACAGGCGAAACTGCCACAACAAACGTTCTGCAGACTATGCTGAGGAAAAGATGGTTGAAATACTGGGATGTCAACCCAATCAACCACTGAATAAGAAAATAAATCCTGCTCTGCTGAGGAGAACAAGCACTCTGATAGAGAGACAGCAACAACTCTACAGACGACTTCGCCGGGGAAAAGGTAAAGTACCGGGTATCAAACCGCTGACTTACCGAGTCTCTTAAAAGGAAAACGACCGTGCTGAAGAAACAGACAACTCTGCTGGCAACTGCACTGGGGAGAGTGACAACAACTCTGCTCGCGAATATGCTGAGGAGACAAATAAAGTCTGGGGATGTCGACCCACTAGAGAAAGTGACGGGGCACCAAGATGACAAACCAATCAACCGCTGAAACTCACAAGGGAATATCCATGCTAGGGAAGATTGCTGCTGGAGAAAACGAAGTCTTCAACAACACTCTGCTTGCGACTATACTGGGGAACAACCCCAACAACAACTCTGTTTGAGGAACAACCCCAACAAAGATCTGAAGAAAGAAGATACAACCAAACCAGGAATATGAACAAATGTCTTACCTGTTGGAAATCATGCCACCCTCGGGAGAGCACTGAGATATTCTTGAGTATCCTTTCAACCTTGTGAATGTTCACTTTGTTTAAAACAAAACTTTTTGAAAAATTCATTTGTTTAAAACAATGACATTTTATCAATTTAAGACATGCAAAACATTTGTTGAATTGAAACAAATAAGAGTGCAAATAATTGGATAAAAAGCTCAAATTGATTTGATGGAATGGTAGCCTGCAAATGGCAAGACTCCATAAATCTGTACAAATTTGAAATCAGTGATATATATTGGAAGAGGGCTACATTGAACATAATGATCCTTTCTCTACCAATTTGAATCTCGATGTATCCGAAGCTTCGGTTGACGACGAATCGAGAATCTTCTGACGAAATGACGACTGGTGAACAGAAAGTCTTGTCAGGATGCAGTTACTTGCCAAATCCCTAATTTTTGCCTAGATTGCCCCAGGGTGAGGTACTCAATCTAGCGGGATGCAAATATTCTTTTTTTTTTCAAGTCTCTAATTTTTGCCTGGATTACCCTTACGGGTTTTCCACCGAGACGCTCATTTTTGCCTAAGCCGCCCTTTCGGGTTTTCAACTTAGCGAGCTATTCTGTTTTTCATTTGCATATACTTTTTTTTTCTAGGCAAAGTATCCCTTGACTGCATCTGAATTCACAGGACGAGTGAAATCCTCCCCATCCATTGTTGTAAGCATCAAAGCTCCGCCTGAAAAGGCTCTCTTAACAACATATGGACCCTCGTAGTTTGGAGTCCACTTGCCCCTGGAATCGGGCGCGAAAGACAAAACTTTCTTGAGCACAAGGTCACCTTCTCGGAACACACGAGGCTTGACCTTCTTATCGAATGCTTTCTTCATTCTCTGCTGATATAACTGACCATGGCACATGGCAATTAACCGCTTCTCTTCAATCAAATTCAGCTGGTCATAACGACTCTGAATGCATTCAGCATCAGTCAACTAGGGACTTGAGGGTATAATTTTTTCTTTTGAAAAAATTTTGCTGATTTTTTATTTTTCTTTCTTTTTTTTTTTGAAAAAAATTTTCCTGATTTTTGATTTTTCTTATTTTTTCACCCTATTTTCTTTTCTTTCTTTTTTTTTTTGATTTTTTTTTATTGCTTTTTTTTTATTGCATTTGCAATGCCCCGGTTTGACTGTTTTGCTGATTCTCATGATACAACTGAATGAGCTTCTTTTGTGCTCAAGAAGTCGGGTAATCTCATCAGGAATCCCCTTAACATCATCTTCCTCTGCCTCAAATACAAGGAATTCAAGATTGGGAGATGGCGTTGGATCATTATGTTCAATGGGTTTAGAAATCCCTGCATAATGATTCTGGATAACGAAAAGCTTTTGAATTTAAACAAGCAAATCATTTATGCAGATGAAAAATGTTGTTTTCTTGTTTTTCAGGGTTTTTTTTTTTGTGATCACTGATTTCATGCAAAAAGCAAAAAGTGAAAACAAAGGAAAAACAAATGTTTAACAATGCATTAATTGAATGAAAACATCATTGTATTAAATGCTGCCAACAATGTCATCACTTCTCCTTTTGGCATGGGAGAAGGGTTTCAAACAAAGTGAACAATTACTCTGATCTATGGATGACTGTAGGAACATCTACAGCGACCCAATTGTGGCAGACACCACCAGGTATGACGAAGTTGTTCACATCTTCTGCATCCTCTTCCAAGATAGCAACAGCTTCTTCTTCAGGTTGACCATCATGGATGAAACCTCCACTTGTGAACAGACCTTGCTCATTACATGCCCCAGAACAGTAGCCAATGCCAGCCCGGGATTAGTTAACCAGGAATAAATCCATCAACAGCACTTAGTCTGGCGAATTCCTCTTTGAGTTCACAACTCTCTTGCTCTAGCTGATCCATCAATCTGGCAGAGTTGGCTCTGGTATAGTACCGGCAAAGTGCGTCTTCAAAATAAATGAAGATTGCAGGGTCAGACCACAGGACGGGAGACCGGAACAAAACACCCGCTTATGCAAATGATGCATGAAGTGTTTATGCATATGCTTGTTTTTTATTTCAAAGGAACTCGAGGGTTTTACTTGCAAACTTTGAAATATTTAAGCATTTTGATCGTATATGAGAATATCTCATCAGATATATCAGGTGAAAATTTTCCCGGTTTTTTCATGTTTGAGAACTTTTGCAAATAAACTCCTTTGAGTTCCTTGAAAATTTTCTTTTTCTGATGATATGGATGTAGATGAATGCATGAATGCAACAATCACACTCAAGGATCAAGCAAGGCACACCAGACAAAGGTCGTGGGAAAGCTCATTGTATCCCTAATATCAATCATCCATTTTGGTGGATTTAGGTTTTCACCTTATCGACACCCAAGTTCCATGATATTAACGGTACATGAACCGGTTCGAACATCCTTAATATCAACCATCCTTTTTGGGGGATTTAGGTTTTATGCCTGATCAACATCCAGGTTCCATTGATATTAACGATGTTTGAACGACTCAACCACGAATCACGGGTTTGCTGAGAGTCATGAGCATGGAGTCTCGGTTAAGAACCACCCAAAGGGAGTGTACTAGGGTTTAAACCTGCCAGACATGTTCTACCAGAGGTTCCCATAATCATCGTTCCATCTTTCGAATATTATCGGAGGAACGAATACTCGTATTCCAAGAATATTCTCAAGAGAAACTCTTATGAGTGTAGTATCACGTAACAATCGCATCAGAACTTACATCTGAACGACCTCCGCACTACGTTCCTAAAAATAGGCCAAGATGGGTTTGGTAAACTACGGTCCTTGGCTTCTGCGGCACATGATTGAAAGAATAATGCCTAACCACAAATAACTTGTGTGACATTATTAATCCAACATGACCTCCACCAAGTGAATGGACTCGCAAGTCAACTGGCTAAGGAATACTCCACACCAGTCAACAAGACTATGCCATTCTCCTATCCTAGAGTGCACTCGAGTTCGGGTATAGAACTCATCTCACAGATCACCAAAGCAAACAGCAATTGTATATCAAGCAATTCAAACATTACAATCAATACAGTCATCCCAAATGGTACAAAAATATGTCATATAACAAATAACAATATATCACACAAGGGTGAAAAGTAGGCAACACCACCAAGGAAGATCTAATGTATCTCCCCAGTGGAGTCGCCACTTTTCTGTAGCGGTGTATTCGTCGCTATATGATTTATTGATTAAACCATAAGCAAAGCATACAATGAATTTCGAGTCGCCACCGCACTTTTATTTATCCAAAGGACTGGCTAAAAAGCGAACAAAAGCCTAAGAAGTTTTACGCGTAGAAAACTAATAAAAAGATCAGAGAGTCTGGGTAAGGGGTAAATTACGCAATGGGAAGGTGTTAGGCACCCACTACGTCCTAGGTACTCCTAGGGAGCCCTTTTCACACTTGTTGTATAAAATTGTTATTTGTTATGACATAAGTATTGTGCAAACATGATTGGGATGATGAGAAAAGAATATACAATTTAGTTATTTTTGTGTTCGAACGGATGAACCCGTTGCCTACGTACCTTCCATCAAAGGTAAGGATCAAAACGCCGTAGTTCGGCTAAAAGATTTCCAAAAGTTAGTGAATTCAATTTTAAACAATAGCACCGAGGCTTTTCATTATCAATGGGAGAAAACTCGACCAAGACCAACATCCACCATGCGAGGATAGCTTCGACGTACTAGAGGGGCTAACCCTGTTTTCAGTACGGAAGTCTTATAGTCGACTCACTAAGGATAAGGTGAGGTTTACATCAACCATAATGATAATTGAAACCTATGGCTAATGCATGAAAAGATTAACAATGGACAAAGCCAAAACAATTGAATGGGTGAAGTTAATTGATTGTGATTATGAAAGTAGGGTCAAAGTATGATTAAGATTGATTCAAAAGAAGTGTTATGAAATGGAGTTTGAAAAAAGTCAAGGACTTGGGGTCCAGGTTTTTAATTTAAAAGCATGAAGATGTTTGCACAATATTTATCTCAAGTTTTGAAAGCAATGTGTGAAAAGGTTTAGGACAAAATGGATGAATGGATGAAGATGGATTGTAAAACTTCCTAGGAGGTTCACTTCTTGAAATCATATAGAAGATGATTCAAGTGTGTCCTTTGGAATAGGCAATGGATAATAACAAACAATCAAAGCAAAAGAAGAAAGTCAACAAAAGCGGATACCGGATGCCAATTACTGGGCTTATACCAATCTCCTAAAACAGAACTGGATATCAGAGGCCACTCTATGGACTTATACTAATCTCCTCAACAAAGAAATAAAAAGTGGATACCGGATACCAATAGATGGATTTACACCAATCTCCAACAACAAAGACAAAATTTGGATGTCAGATGCCAATCTGTCTGGGCTTACTCTAACCTCCAACATATGATCCTAGGAATACAAATGCCAACTTGCAGGGACTTACAATTGCATCCTCACATAAACAAACAAAAGCAAAACATGGATGTCAGATGCCAATCTATCTGGGCTTACTCTAACCTCCACAGTATGGTCCTAGGAATACAAATGCCAACTTGCAGGGACTTACAATTGCATCCTCACATACAACAAACAAATGCATCAAGCAAAGAGAAGATGAGTGGCCAATGAGATGGTCTTATACTCACTTCCATATCATAGGAACAATGGTCAATAAACGGTCTTACAATTGTCCTCAATGGGTAAACAACAAAGACATGTCATAAAGACAAATGAGATGATCATGCACTAATGAGCAATTAATGATGATAAATGCACAAAGCATGCAAGCAGACATGTGTATATGAAATAAGCAATCAATCAATGAAGTCATTCAGCACACACTATAACCAAACAATTAGGCTCACACAAAGGGTTAGGCATTGAAGCCAACTGGAATAGGGTTAATGGTGCTCTTAACCTTGCCATTGAGGGACTAAGGTGAAGCAGATGAAAGGATATGAGGGGTGTGCCTCATTGCTCTTATCCCTGGTCAGGGAGAGCATTTGAATATCAGAAGGTGTGGGAGTTCAGAAAGTAGGAACTCTTTCCACAGATTATTGACTCGATAGATCTTGGGTTTGGATCTCAATGCTACAACCACATAATGGGAGCAAGGAGAAGACTCACAGAATAGTAGGAGATAGGTTGCATATCTCTTTGATCTACCAATTGCCTCAAATGAGGACTTTTCCTGCTTGGGACAAATATAAACACACACAAGCATTGCCTCTTAAGGAGGACTTCAGACAGTTGCCTGGCCAAGTAACAGGCCAGGTCTTCCAGACTACATGAAGAAAAGGGATTATACCTCAATGCAAATTGCTATTAAAGCAAAGCAAAGCAAGTTCTTAAAGAACTAAGCAACTAAAGGTACCTGAAACCAGTCAAACAGAATCAGTACACAACTCAAAGTTTAAATCAAAATGAGATAAAGATCAACAGTCAACACAATCAGTTAAGTGTGCAATGCACAAGGCTCAAAGCATGTGAGCCAAGCAACCTACAAAACAAACAAGTTAGTCATGATAATCAATCAAGCTCAATCAATTTGTAATGATCCCTTTGAAGCATTTGTTGCTTAACCTGAAAACATGAACTCAAACATGAGCAACAGGACCACTAGGACAAGCCTAGGGTCAAAAGGGGATGAGAAAGTCAAAACAGCAAGTGAAATCCAATCAAAATCAATTTCAAACAATCAAGAAACAAACTCAATTGGTTTCATGTTCATATCATTCATCATCATGATTTCATAAGCAAATTAGGTCAAAGCATGGCATATAGAAGCTCATAGAAGTCAACAGCAAGACTCAACTCAAAACCAATCATAAACAATTCAACAAATCATCAAATAATTCATGATCAAACATAATCTATAACATGATATGCATATCAAATTTCAGCTCATTTGGATCAAGGGAAGTTGGTCAATGAAAATCAGAAAGTCAAAGCAAGTTCAAGCATGCTCAAAGAAGTCAACCAAACATGCACCAATTTCAATAAATCATAAATCAGTGACAACATATGAGAAATGAATGGGATCAAAACCATGACAAAGCTTAAGATGTCTACTAATCACATGTCAAATTTCATGTTCATCCAATTAAGTATGAGAATTTCACAAACAATATGAGATGATGTGTCACAAAAAGTCAACATATGATCAAACAGGGAAAAAAAATCCCAAACAATTAGGAAATGCCATCAATAATTCCACAAACAATCACATGTAAACTAGACATCCATAAGTACATTCATGCAAAAATTCAAGCCAATTTGAGTTCAAGAAGCATGGTAATGAAAATCATGAAGTTGGACATCAATGGTGTGACACAAATTGTCACACCCTAATTCAAAAAATCATAACTCACAAACCAGCAATGATAAATTCACAAACTCTACACCAAAATCACCATGAATGTGTCTAGTTTGAGCTCAAAAAATTTCAAAGGCATTGGATAAAGTATCATCATTTCACAATTGATTTGGCAAGACATACATAAAATGGACACATATGACAAACCCTAGCACAATTTAAAATCCATTCATGCAAAAAATCTGGAAAAATCATGATAAGAAACTAGAGATCAAGATGAACAATTTGCAAAAAGTCTCATGAATTTTGGATGAAAATTGATTGCTCTATGATTTTTGGAAGATTGGTGCATCAAATGGAATAAAAATTTAAATAATGAAATGATTAATTAATTTATTAAACCGGCAATGGCAATTTTGAAATTATTGGGTCCCTTAAGTGAAACGCACCGTTTCACTTAAGGAGGTGTCATGCGCGGGTTGGTTCATGGGCAATAGAACAGTGCTTCCATGCAAAAATAAAAAATCAAAACAGCCAAATACGAATTCTGGGCATGGACTTAGGGTTTATGGCAACAGTAGCAATGTTCATCTTCATCCAAATCGTGAAAAATTTTCTTGCCCAGAAATGGAAAGTAAGCATACCAATAGAACCATCACACAATGCACAACAATATTCCAGCAACCAATAACATTAAATCGAGCTACACAGTAAGAAATGAGCAAAAACATGATTGAACATGAAACTTTAAAATCAGATTTCTCACTCAATGCACAGCCATTTCACACGATTCAAACATCATAATGATCAGCAAAGCAAAACCTATCTAAAGCATATCATGATTTTGCAAATGAAGAGATTCGAAATTTTACCAAAGTTGAAGAGCAGTGATGATTCAGCTATTGTTTGGTCTCAAACAGTTGAAACAGGTGACCAATATTGCTTTAGATGATGAATGGATGAGTCCTGAAAGCCCAGTTGCTTTGCTTTTTGCTTCAAAATCGAGCTGCCATGGATGGAGCTTCAAAGTTACAGTCCCAATTTCTTGCTTACAGCTGGACAATGATGCTCACAATAGCTTCCAAATGGTTTGTAAATGATGAAACAAACAAGCAATGGACAAGTTCTTTGAGGTTTCAGCAGAACTTTTAAAATGAAGGAATTGTGTGTTTGAGAGAGCAAGAGAGTTTTGGTCTGTTTTAGTGAGAGTGGCTGCTAGGGTTTTCCAACAGAAAATGGAGAATATATATGCTGTTTAAGGTTTGCATTAGCTGGTTAATTGAAGTGTAATCCAAATTTGCTTAATGAAGTGTGTTTGGTCATTAGTGAAATTCCACTCATGCTACATGGCCATGTGCTAACAGCTGCGAATTTGGGCCTCAAACATATCCAAAATGTGTTTTCTGAACCATTTCAATTGGTGGAATATGTTGGAAAAGCTTAATTTGCAAAGTCACTTTTTCACCTTACTTGAATTAATTCATGCTACTTCAAAAATGCCATTTTGATTGGTAAGTTTTTGATGAATTGTGATGGAAGATTTGGAAAGAGGGCATCAAATATGACTTGTAGCAAAAAACCCCACCCAATTTGGCCAAATGGTTTGGAAGATATGGCCTTTTGAAGTTCAAAAATGTTTGAGAATGATTTGATCATAACTTGCCAACCATAAATGAGAAATGAGTGTTCTTGGACTTTTTGGAAATGGGAGAACAAGACCTTCAACTTTCATGTTGGGAAAAAATTCATTTGAAGCTTGTATGATGATGTAATGTTGAGGAGAAGAAGTTTCCATTTTTGGCAAATTCCAATTACAGGTCAACTTTCTATTTTTGGAAATTTCTTGTCTGACTTTATTTTCTTCACTGTGGATGCTTGACATGATATATGAGGCTTATATGGACATGAATGAGACCTCTCAAACCAATTCCCACCATCAAATCACTGATTAAATGCATAGTTGACCAACAGTTGACTTTTCGAGGGTTTTGCTTGACTGAACCATGTTCTGATGAATTCCAAGCCCCTACCACTTGATATCTTGATTCCAAATGATAAAACAACTCACATGAACTCTTGATGATTGATCATGGTGCCCAAATTCTTCAAGAATGGCCACCATCCATTGCTTAATGACTGATTTGACTGTTTGACTGTAGATTGCTTCAGCTGCAAGTAACATGGTTAGATGACAATATTTTTGTACTTTTGGTTAATAAGCAGATGAAAAGCAATGATATACAAAATGCAAAACATGCTTGGTGATCAAGAACCACACTCACAAGATAACCCACCCACTAGGAGGGAAGCTAGGGCATGCAAAGATCCTTGAGGCAATGATATGGTATGATATGGGCCATGAGGGATCTTAGGGCCAAAATTGGGGTCTTACACCTCTTTCTCTCACTCAAAGCCTTCATTCATAACAGCTAGCACTGCGATTGAAGGAATCCGTTCGTGTGGACTGAGTAGAGACGTTGTCATCGTTCAACGTTCGTGATCGCCCCGTGGATCTGTATCAAAGGTTTTGATCATTATCAGAGATCTGCACCAAAGGTTTGAATCGCCACAAGAGGTAACGATTATATCACTAATCATGCCCATTCGTAAGGATCACTAAATGGAGAAATTTTTAAATTCCGCTGCGCCTTGGATGGCAATTCTCCTTCAGTGGTATCAGAGCCACTTACGAAACCATGAATCTGATATCTGTTTTTGTTCTGTAATAATTTGATTAAAACAGAATGAATCAAAGGTTAAATTGAGATCGATCAATTTACATATATGTGATATATGTGATCCTGATGCAAAATACATTATATATGATATAGTGTTCTCGTTTCGTTCATTCAAACCCTCGATGATTATTTTCCTTTGAGCGATCAATGGTCGTTTGCTTCTTGATCCGAAATTAATATGGTGAAGCAATGACGTGTTGATCAATCATACTGAATTAACAATCGAGATGTGTTTGACGGTCTGAAATTGGTGCATCAGGGTTAGTGACGGCACAAGGGTTGTATTGTCAGAGAGTTATGCGATTGGGGTTTGACTGCACAAGAGTTGTGCTTTCTAAACACTTTTTCGAACAGTGTTAACCGGTTAACTGGTTAACGAGAAACTGAATACAGCCTTCTAAACACTTTTTGGAACAGTGTTAACCGGTTAACGCGTATGCTTAACCGGTTAACGCAATGCGAAATAAATTTTTGAATTTTTTTTAACAGTGTTAACCGGTTAACGCATTTGGTTAACCGGTTAACGCAAGGCAGAAAACAATTTTTTCAGATTTCAAAACAGTGTTAACCGGTTAACGCATATGGTTAACCGGTTAACGCAAGGAAATTTTCACCCATTCGGCTAACTCAGTGCTTTAAAAGTGTCAAGTGTTGATACGAAAAGGGACATCGATTTTAAAATGAATTGTTCATTAAAATGTGATGATCGGTCGTCGAAATTTAATTTGATTTTAATTAATTAAAGGAATTAATAATAATAATAATAATAAAGTGTTTATTATTGTCTTGTGGTGATCGGTTATGGCCTTAGTTTTCCTTTGTTTTGTTTTGGGTTTTTAAAATACGACCTGCGTGTCGTGCCTCTCTCTTAATCTCCCAAATGTAACTTCTTTTCTCATCTCACTCCCTCGTATGTAAAACGAGTTTCTTTCATGTAATGTAATGATATGAAGAAAGCAAAGAAGTCAGTGCCAAAGGAGGACAACCTTGAAGATCTTGCTTGGAGAAGCTTTGATCGTTATAGGTTAGCTTAGGTTCTCTCATTGGCTTGGGAGAACAATTGCGCTAGGGGCCATAACTGTTTCATTTTGTTTGTATGTATGTTGATGCATGTGAATGTATGTTGATGCATGCGAGAGACGGTTTATATGATAAACAAGCCGGTGAGATCAGAAAAATTGCAATTCCCTCAAATTAAATATTAAGTTTATGCTTTCCAAGTTTTAACACTCATCAAGACTAGTAATGGATAATGTAGGTTTCGTCTACGCGAGGTGCATGATCTATATATTAGTAAGGTGCGATGGGATAATTGTAATATCCAACTGTTAAAACAATGGGTCAAACTTAACTAAACAAATTATAATAAGATTATATATGTTTAGAAGCAAGAGTTGGGAACAATCCATATGATGGATTAGAATAAGGAGTTATTCACCCAACTGAAATTTTCGAGAGTTGTATGAGATACAATTGGAAGGAGTTCCTACCTAAAATAACCCAGTTTTGTGTAATCCGCCTACGCGGACTTAGAACGAAGTGAAATATGGATCTCGACCCACTAGAAAATCTTCCAACGGGATTTTTCGAATCAAATGATGAGGGTCATTTGTTTTGAGTAGAATAGTGGGAGCATATTTAATTAAAGGCCTAATTGAATATGTCAATGATACTTATATTTTCATTAATCCTTATGTAGATTACCATGACAGCAAACACCTCTAACAACATCGTGCGATCAATCCTTGATAAGGAAAAATTGTCTGGGACAAATTTTCTGGATTGGCACCGAAACCTGAGGATTGTCCTCAAACATGATAAAAAGTTGTATGTCTTGGAGACACCTGTTCCTGAAGAGGAACCTCCTAGTTCTGCACCTAAGGCAGAAAGAGATGCTTATAAGAAGCATGTTGATGATGCCAATGAAACTGCTTGTCTCATGCTGGCTACCATGAACTCAGAATTGCAAAAGCAACATGAGAACATGTCAGCGTTCGATATGATCGAACACCTGAAGTTGCTCTATCAAGAGCAAGCAAGGCATGAGAGGTTTGAAGTTTCAAAAGCCCTTTTTCGAAGCAAGTTAGATGAGGGAGCCCCTGTAGGTCCCCATGTACTCAAGATGATTGGGTATGTGGAAAACTTTGAGAGATTGGGTTTTCCCCTCGAAAAGGAACTTGCAACTGATTTGATCTTGCAATCGTTGCCAGATAGTTTCAGTCAATTTGTCCTAAATTTCAATATGATTGATATGGACAAATCTCTTTCTGAACTGCTCGCCATGTTAAGAACTGCCGAGCAGAATCTGAAGTCAAAAGGGAAGTCCATTCTGATGATCGGAAATGGAAAGAGACAGAACAAAAGGCCCACTAAGCAGAGTGATAAGGGGAAGGGCAAGGAAGTTGCCAATCCCAGACCCACTGCTGCTTTGAAGCCTAGTGGAGGCATAGCAAAAGAAGGCACCTGCTTCCATTGCGGTAAGACCGGACACTGGAAGAGGAACTGCCCAAAGTACCTGGAAGATAAGAAGAATGGAGTAGAGACTTCAACTTCAGGTATTTTTGTTATTAGTTTAACTACTTCTGCATCATGGGTATTAGATACTGGATGCAGTTCTCACATTTGTACAAATGTGCAGGAACTAAAAAGGAGTAGAGATTTGGCAAAAGGTAAAGTCGACCTACGAGTTGGCTATGGAGCAAAGGTTGCTGCTTTAGCCGTAGGAACTTTTGTATTGACTTTACCTAGTGGTTTAATAATTCAGTTAGAGAACTGTTATTATGTACCTGCAATTAGCAGGAATATTATTTCCATTGCTTGTTTGGACAAGTTTGGTTTTTCATTTATAATAAAGAACAATTGTTGCTCAATTTATTTGAATGATATATTCTATGCTACTGCACAAATGAACAATGGACTATATGTCCTTGATCTTGGAATGCCTATTAATAACATTAATACAAAAGGGTGAAACCTAACGAGTTAAAACCAACTAGGTAAGAATATTAAAACTCTTCGATCAGATCGAAGTGGTGAATATTTAAGCCTAGAGTTTGATGACCATCTGAAAGAGTGTGGGATCCTATCCCAACTCACTCCTCCTGGAACACCCCAATGGAATGATGTATCTGAGAGAAGAAATCGAACCCTGTTGGACATGGTCCGATCCATGATGAGTCACACCAATCTTCCAAACTCCTTTTGAGGACATACACCATTGACGTCAGCTTACACACTTAACCGTATTCCATCCAAAAGGTTGAAAAGACACCATATGAGATATGGAGTGGTAAGAGACCACATATGTCTTACATGAAGATTTGGGGTTGCGAAGTTTATGTGAAACGACAAATTTCAACTAAGCTTAAGCCCAAATCTGACCAATGCTTATTTGTGGGGGTATCCTAAAGAAACAAGAGGATATTACTTCTACAATCCTTCAGAGGGCAAAGTGTTTGTCGCTCGAACTGGAGTTTTCCTAGAAAAGGATTTTAATTCCAAAGGAACCAGTGGGAGGAAAGTAGAGCTTGAAGAAATTCAAGAATCACAAAGCATCGATACACCTATGGAGGAATTAGAGCAGGAAACACAAGTAGTTGTGTAAGAGCAACCTGCTCAAGTAGAACAAGACCAGCGTAGGTCAGGCAGGATACGTCACCTACCTGAGATATATGGATATCTGATCAAGGTGATGTATTACTCATGGAGCAAGATGAGCCTGTGACCTACTCATGGAATCTTCGCCTTGATGAAACAGTAAAACTGTATGGATTCATCAAGAACGAAGATGAGCCTTGTGTCTACAAGAAGGTTAGTGGGAGCATGATCGTATTCCTGGTATTATATGTAGATGACATATTACTCATTGGAATCGATATCCCTACCCTGTAACAAGTAAAGTCTTGGTTGGGGAAATGCTTTTCTATGAATGACCTGGGTGAAGCAGCCTATCAGAATCTATAGAGATAGATCATGAAATGCTTGGCCTAAGTCAGAGTACATAGACAAAGTGCTGAGACGCTTTAATATGAATGATTCCAATCTGGTTATGTGTTTTGCTTAAATGGTGGCACTGTGAGCTTGAAAAGTTCAACGCAAGATGCAGTTGCTGATTCTACAATTGAGGCTGAGTATATTGCTGCCTTAAGTGCAGCAAAGGAAGCTGTTTTGATCAATAAACTTGGCATAGTCCCTAGCATTGTGGATCCCATTGGTCTCTATTATGATAACAATGATGTTATCGCACAAGCTAAGGAGCCTAGATCTCATCAACGATCCAAACACATACTTAGGCGTTGTGCGAAAATATGTAAAGTACCTACACTTGACAATATAGTTGACCCACTGACAAAGCCTCTTGCGCAGCAGAAGCATGATGGCCATACTAGATCAATGGGCATACGGGGTATGCCTGATTGGCTCTAGTGCTAGTGGGAGATTGTTGGTGTAAGCCCTAGAGGCCAATACTTTTGGTACTTGTATCGAATTATTTATTAATAATAAAAGGCATTTTCTTTATTATGGTTGATTAATAAAGTCCCTAGAATAGATAGTCCGTTTAATGTATTAAGTGTGACTTAATCATGAGAACACATTAAACATAAGGGCACTATTCTTAAAGTATCCGTAGTCGAGCTTTAATGTGAAGTGGGATAACATTAAAGCATTAAGACTATTATGTTTGTAGACTGATGATCACATCTCATGGATCATGGATAAAGAGTTATCAAGTCTTAAACATAGGTATGAATATTAGGAGTAATATTTATACCGGATTGACCCGCTATGAGAATACTATATAGAAAGTTATGCAAAGTGTCATAAGTTATTCTCGTGGTGATAATAGTGTATACCACTCTTCGACCTGAAACCACTATGGATCCTAGATGTAGAGTCGAGTGCTTTATTGCTGATCCAACGTTGTCCGTAACTGGATAACCATAAAGACAGTTGATGGGTACTCCACGAAGCATGTTGAGGGACATGAGTGTCCTAGATGGAATTTGCCAATCCTGTGTAACAGGATAAGTGTCTATGGGCCCAATATTGAACTGGACAAGGGTGACACGGTCTATACCTTGTGTTCAATATAGACATAAGGGCAAAGGGGTAATTATACACATAATTATTATCACAGGAGGTTTTGTCAGATCACATGACATTTTCGTGACTTGGGTAGCAGTGATGTGTTGCTAGATACCGCTCACTGTTTATTATGTTAAATGCGTGATTTAATATAATTGCCAACGCCGCGAAAACCTATAGGGTCACACACAAAGGACGGATTGATGAGAGATAGAGTAACTAAGGAACACCGTAAGGTACGGTGCACTTAAGTGGGAGACGAAATATGGTAAGGTACCAAATACTTAAGTGATTTTGGGCATATTATAAGATATGGGCCAAAATACACTTAAGTGGGCTTTTTAGCTTGAAGCCCACACAAGTGGTTCTATAAATAGAACCCCTTGGGTAGAAGTATTGTCACTCCAACTCCACTCAGACAGAAATTCAAGTAGAGACTTGAAATTTTGTTTCCCTCTTTCTCTCACTCAAAGCCTTCATTCATAACAGCTAGCACTGCGATTGAAGGAATCTGTTCGTGTGGACTGAGTAGAGACGTTGTCATCGTTCAACGTTTGTGATTGCCCCGTGGATCTGTATCAAAGGTTTTGATCATTATCAGAGATCTGCACCAAAGGTTTGAATCGCCACAAGAGGTAACGATTCTATCACTGATCATGCCCATTCGTAAGGATCACTAAATGGAGAAATTTTTAAATTCCGCTGTGCCTTGGATGGCAATTCTCCTTCAGTGGTATCAGAGCCACTTACGAAACCATGAATCTGATATCTGTTTTTGTTCTGTAATAATTTGATTAAAACAGAATGAATCAAAGGTTAAATTGAGATCGATCAAGTTACATATATGTGATATATGTGATCCTGATGCAAAATACATTATATATGATATAGTGTTCTCGTTTCGTTCATTCAAACCCTCAATGATTGTTTTCCTTTGAGCGATCAATGGTCGTTTGCTTCTTGATCCGACATTAGTATGGTGAAGCAATGACGTGTTGATCAATCATACTGAATTAACAATCGAGATGTGTTTGACGGTCTGAAATTGGTGCATCAGGGTTAGTGACGGCACAAGGGTTGTGTTGTCAGAGAGTTATGCGATTGGGGTTTGACTGCACAAGAGTTGTGCTTTCTAAACACTTTTTCGAACAGTGTTAACCGGTTAACGCATAGGGTTAACCGATTAGCGAGAAACTGAATACAACCTTCTAAACACTTTTTGGAACAGTGTTAACCGGTTAACGCAAGGCGAAATAAATTTTTGAATTTTTTTTAACAGTGTTAACCGGTTAACGCATTTGGTTAACCGGTTAACGCAAGGCAGAAAACAATTTTTTCAGATTTCAAAACAGTGTTAACCGGTTAACGCATATGGTTAACTGGTTAACGCAAGGAAATTTTCACCCATTCGGCTAACTCAGTGCTTTAAAAGTGTCAAGTGTTGATACGAAAAAGGACATCGATTTTAAAATGAATTGTTCATTAAAATGTGATGATCGGTCGTCGAAATTTAATTTGATTTTAATTAATTAAAGGAATTAATAATAATAATAATAAAGTGTTTATTATTGTCTTGTGGTGATCGGTTATGGCCTTAGTTTTCCTTTGTTTTGTTTTGGGTTTTTAAAATACGACCTGCGTGTCGTGCCTCTCTCTTAATCTCCCAAATGTAACTTCTTTTCTCATCTCACTCCCTCGTATGTAAAACGAGTTTCTTTCATGTAATGTAATGATATGAAGAAAGCAAAGAAGTCAGTGCCAAAGGAGGACAACCTTGAAGATCTTGCTTGGAGAAGCTTAGATCGTTATAGGTTAGCTTAGGTTCTCTCATTGGCTTGGGAGAAAAATTGCGCTAGGGGCCATAACTGTTTCATTTTGTTTGTATGTATGTTGATGCATGTGAATGTATGTTGATGCATGCGAGAGACGGTTTATATGATAAACAAGCCGGTGAGATCAGAAAAATTGCAATTCCCTCAAATTAAATATTAAGTTTATGCTTTCCAAGTTTTAACACTCATCAAGACTAGTAATGGATAATGTAGGTTTCGCCTACGCGAGGTACATGATCTATATATTAGTAAGGTGCGATGGGATAATTGTAATATCCAACTGTTAAAACAATGGGTCAAACTTAACTAAACAAATTATAATAAGATTATATATGTTTAGAAGCAAGAGTTGGGAATAATCCATATGATGGATTAGAATAAGGAGTTATTCACCCAACTGAAATTTTCGAGAGTTGTATGAGATACAATTGGAAGGAGTTCCTACCTAAAATAACCCAGTTTTGTGTAATCCGTCTACGCGGACTTAGAACAAAGTGAAATATGGATCTCGACCCACTAGAAAATCTTCCAACGGGATTTTCCGAATCAAATGATGAGGGTCATTTGTTTTGAGTAAAATAGTGGGAGCATATTTAATTAAAGGCCTAATTGAATATGTCAATGATACTTATATTTTCATTAATCCTTATGTAGATTACCATGACAGCAAACACCTCTAACAACATCCTCCGTAAGGGTCGATACGAAGATCTCACTTAGAGTAGATGACTTTGATGGAGCAGTCGTCTGGCAAGTAAATTGACATAAGCGGCTGACAGTCAAGGAAGTCCATGACTCTAGGGGCAGTGTCTTACACCCAATTTTCCAAAAGCCTTAGATCACACAAAGCGAGAACCTTGGTTTACTAAGCAGTCATTATTAACTCCATGCTTCATCACGATGGTCCAAAACCACGAACCCATGCCTAAAAACCTGTGGAAATAATAAACCAATCATTCATTCATACATTCATTCATCATCAAAATAATAACCAAAGCTCTTAAAATCTTTCGTTTGTTCAAACGCCGAATTACAAGACTATTTTCTGATACAATCATGGATACTTCAGCAAAGAAAAGCACTTCTTCTTTCCGCTTCAAGAGTCCCGACATCAGATTATTAAAGGTCCTCTGTTCAAAGGCCGTAGCTCTCAAAGACAACAAGTTTAGAGCCAATTTTGGGAACATCATAGATCTTCTAACCGAGAAGGTTGACTATTGTGTTATCACTACAATGTCCCAATACTATGACGTCCCTTTAAGATGCTTCACTTTCCCCGACTTCCAAATCTCTCCAACCTTGGAAGACCTTGAGAGACTCCTCAATCGACCAATCAAGGAATACAACCCTTTCCCGAAATTGGAAGAAGGATTTTGTTTGACCGAGCTCTCACTCATCTTGGGTATCAACACCAACAAGTTAGTGGACAATTGGGGCGTTAAAGGATCCCTCAAAGGTTTAACTCAAAAGTTCCTAGAAGCCCATGCTTGGGAAATGATTAAAGAAGGAAGACCCGACTTTTGCAGTGCAACTTTGGCACTTTTGATTCATGGAATTGTCCTCTTCCCAAATCTGGACAAGTTCGTGGATCAATTAGCAGTTGAAGTCTTTTTAACAAAAAATCCGGTGCCTTTTTTACTTGCCGGTTTCTACCATACCTTACATACAAAACATGAGAAGAAAGGAGGTACTTACCTTTGTTGCGCTCCTATGCTACATCTTTGGATGAGGGCCCGCATGCCTCAAAGTGGACCTTTCGCCGAAAACAAACTGACATGGCCGCAAAGGTTCGCATCTCTCTCTGCCAACTCAATTCTATGGTACAACAGGGAATGGGATATAAAGGATGTCATCGCAAGATGTGGAGAGTACTCTAACGTACCCTTGATAGGAACACAAGGTTGCATCAACTACAACCCTGCTATACTCAAGAGACAACTAGGGTACGCCATGACAAGTCCCCTCGAGGAAAGAGATTTCATTCCATTTGTCATCAATACCGTGGATCCGCTTGATTCGAACGTGAAAAGAGTGAGAAAAGATTGGACAAGCATAGTCTATATTAGCCATGAATGGGGCAAGAAAAATATCATAGCCAAGGAATCCTACTATGTGTGGGTAAAAGATAGGGCTAGGGTGGTTAAGATGTCGTTTTTGTTTGATCCTTCTTCATTCCCGTTGATGCATGAGCCCGAGCCTATCCTACAAGAGGACATGGACAAACTTACCAGCCAAATCAAAGAGCTCGAGTTGGAAAACACTCAACTACGAGTCGAACTCAATCGCGCGAAGGAACGTAACCATATCTTGGAGGATAAGGGTAAGCAAGTCTGTGAAAAATTTGAAGATAGCAAGAAAAGGCTCCGATTAGCCGAGGGACAAAGAGTTTGGGTTGGTGGAGCTTTACAAGGAGCTAATTCTGAGCTAGATTTCCGCAACGAGGAGTTGGATCGAGCATCCCGAATCATCAAGGACCTTGAAAATACTGTCGAGAGGTCTAATGCCATGAAGAAAGAAGCGAGGGAAGATTACGAGGCCCAGATTCTCGAACTAAGGACCACTCTAAAAGAGTATAAGGATTTGCTAGCCAAGGAGCAACTAGAGAAAGAAAAGATTCATCGAAGCTTCATGCGTGAGTAGTTCAACCTTGGACGAGCTTGCGAGCAAATCAAGAACTTGAAGAGGGGAATCTATGACCAAGCCTATGTAGAATTGCAAAACAACTGCAGACATTGGGAGGAGTGTTGCTATGAATTCGAAGCTGCCATTGTTCAAAGGGACAAAATCATCCATAATCTCCAAGTCCTTTACGAAGAATGGAGGGACAAGTACACCAACATGACAGTATTAACCAACTATGCCCTTCAAGACTTTCCCGATAAGTTGAAGGAGGCAGATCTGATCATGTGCCCGGATAATACCCCCAAAGAGGTCTACCACTTCGTCAAGTTCTGCAAAAGAACAATGGCCGAACTCATCACCGACATTGAGGCTCTCCGTAAGTCTCAAGGGGTCACTTTTAGGGTGGATATCTAGTTGGTTTATTTGCTTCCATTACTTGTATTTTGCAATTTCTATGTATTGTTGTCTATTTTCCCTTCAAAGGATGAATAAAAGTTGCGGTTTTTCTCTATTGTGTTTTCCTATTTCATGATTGTGAACGAGAATCGTCAAGTAGTTTTTTGCAATGAATAAACATGAATAACTAAAAAGAGCTTTGCTTTAACAAGAAAAAATTTATGCATCATATGCATCTTTCGAAACACAAAAACATAGAAAACTCATCCATCCACCTTTTTTTTCCTTCCAGAACCACTCTCCAAAGCTGACTTTTCGGTACGATACACGAGGACGTCGACAAGCTGTCATGGAGCAACTTCAAGAGAACCAAGTTGTCCTTCAGGAAGAAGTATCCCAAATGCGGTCTCAAATGAGGGAATTGATGGAGACTATTCAAGCAGTTGCAAGAGGCCAGGAGGTTATGGCAAAAATGCAAGAAGAAATGAATCAACGTGCTAGTACTACCAATCCTCCTACCCCTCAAATGATCGAGAATCCGACTCCAGTTCCTCAAGTTGATCCTCCAATTAACATTAATGCACCTGGCGGTGTTCCAAACGACAATCCTCGTCCTCATGCTCCTGAGATAGACGACCAACTTGATGCATTCTTCAGCCCAAGGGACCCTTCTCAGAATGACGCCTTCGGTTCCGCAACCAACAAGGTGGAGAGGAAGGTAAAGGCTATCGAGGAAAAGCTCAAGGCAATGGGGAGCACTGACATTTTGGGCCTCGATGCGGCAGAAATGTGCTTAGTACCTGGGGTCATCATCTCGGCCAAGTTCAAAGTTCCGGACTTTGAAAAATATAAGGGAAATAACGACCCTAGGACACACATTAGGGAATACTGCCGAAAGATGGCTGCCTATTCCAGCGATGATCAACTTTTAATGCATTTTTTCCAGGATTCCCTCAGTGGGGCATCTTTGGATTGGTACATGAAACTCGAGGGAAACCATATTCACACCTGGAGGGAAATGGCCGAGGCATTCCTCAAGCACTATCAGTACAACACTGATATGGCACCTAATCGCATGCAGTTACAAAATCTGACTCAGAGGTCTGAGGAGTCCTCCAAAGAGTATGCCCAGCGGTGGAGGGAATTAGCTGTTAGGGTACAACCCCCATTACTAGAAAGAGAACTGGTAGACATGTTTATGGGAAACTTGCAAGGTCCATACCTTGATAGAATGGTAGGGAGCACCTCTTCAGGCTTTTCTGACCTGGTCTTAGCCGGTGAAAGGATAGAAAATATGATTAAAATGGGAAAGATCCAGAACTCTGCCAGTACTTCTAGTGCATCAAAGAAACCTTTTGTTCCCTATGGTAAAAAACGAGAAGGCGAGACCAATGCTGCCTCCATCATTCGAACAAGAAATCCCACTTATCTACAAGTAGCTGCCATAGCTCCCGTCCAACCAAGTCAACAACAATCATTTGCAATTCCTGTTCAAACTCAACAACAACCACAATATCAACAACAACAACAAAGGATGTGAAGGCCCGAGAGAAGATTTGACCCAGTTCCCATGCCTTATAGCCACATTCTACCATATTTTTTAAGGGGATCACTTGTGCAACTAAGAGAGTTAGGACCCCCACCAGCGGTTCTTCCTCCCGGTTATGATGCAAATGCCCGCTGTGAATTTCATTCTGGAGCTCCTGGGAATTCGATCGAGAATTGTAAAGAATTAAAGTACAAAGTTCAAGATCTTATTGATTCTAAGGCAATCACGTTCGCCCCCAAGGGGCCGAATGTAAATAATAACCCGATGCCCCATCACAACAATGCATCAGTGAATATGATGGAGGCTGACAATGGAAGGAGATTGATGTCCTGTGTGGACGAGTTAAAAACACCACTCATCGAGATCAAGAATGCTTTAATGAAGAATAATGTCTTTCCCATCTGTGGTAATTACTATGAACACTGTCTGATTAACCCGCAACAATGTGGAACATTGAAGTCTGTCATACAACAATTAATGAACCAAGGGATCTTGGTGGTAGACTGTCCATCCATAAAGGAAGATGTGTCTACCCTCGAGATACCATACGATGAAGTCCCTCCTCTGCAAATTCCATATGACTTCTCTCAGTTAACTCTGTCGACAAATCCTGTTACTCCAATCGTAATAACAGTTCCCACACCATTCCCATATGTTGACACCAAGGCAGTCCCATGGATGTATGACACCTCAGTCTACATTCATGGTCAGAAGGTGCAAGAAGAACCGTTTAAGTCTAGTGACCCAATGATCAATATCACCGGCACTAGCGGAGTTACGAGAAGTGGAAGGATATTTGCGCCGACACCCACTCCAATTGGAACTATCAATCCTTCAACTTCAGACAAAGGCAAACAAATTGATGGCGCTCAGCAAAGACAAGACCCCGCACCTTCAAGTGAAGTAGACGAGTTCTTACGCATCATCAAGAAGAGCGATTATCGAGTAGTTGATCAGCTTAACCAGACACCCTCGAAGATCTCAATGTTGTCTCTATTGATGTGCTCGGAGGCCCATAGGGAGGCTTTAGTAAAGTTTCTGAGGACAGCTCACGTACCACAAGAGATATCTGTTTGTCAGTTTGAAGGAGTAGTTAACAATATCGCTACTAGCTTAAGCTTAGGTTTCAGTGATGAAGAGCTTCCCGCCGAGGGGAGGAATCATAACAAGGCTCTCCATATTTCCATTGAGTGTGTGGACACAGTCCTATCAAGAGTTTTGGTAGACACTGGGTCTTCCCTCAATGTGATGCCTAAGAGCTCCTTTGCTAAACTAACTATTGAAGGACTCGTAATGAAGCCGAGTGAGCTTATAGTAAGAGCATTTGATGGGACTAGAAGGACTGTAATCGGTGAGGTGAATTTGCCTATGAAGATTGGTTCCCATATTTTCCTTATCACTTTCTTCGTAATGGATATCTATCCAGCCTACAGTTGTCTGCTTGGAAGGCCTTGGATCCATTCAGCGGGTGCAGTCACTTCAACGCTCCACCAAAAATTGAAATTCTTAGTTGATGATAAGCTAGTTGTTGTTGAGGGTGAGGAGGACATTGTGGTAAGTCACCTCGCATCTTTCAAATACGTTGAGGGAGAAGGGGAGATAAGGGAAGTCCCATTCCAATCATTTGAAGTTATCAATGTTGAAATGGTTTGCCCAGCAAGGGGTGAATCAAAAGATGCCGAATCTCCCATGGCATCTCTTAAAGACGCTCTGACAATCATAAAGGATGGACACCCCCAAGGATGGGGAAGATTGCTTGAACTCCCTGCCAACAAGGACCGCACCGGTTTGGGATACAACTCCCAGAATTTGAAGAAGCCCGCGCCTATAGCTACAAGGGGATCAGTGATCCCGCTGTCCGATAACTTCTCAAGTGCTGGTTACCTGGATGACAACCGTATTTGTGCCATGGAAGAAGAAGAAGAAGAAGAAGAAGATGATGACTTGATCTTCACAAAGACTGATGGAAATGGTGCCACCAAATGGACCGAGTTTGAAATACCTAAAGTGACATTGATTGAAATGTAATTCCCAATGTTGTTTTCCTTCCTTTTATCAAAAGAACCCATGTCAAGCCCAAGGCATGGGGGAATCATTTGTAGGGCCTCATCAAATCTCCTTATTAATCATTAATGAAAAAGGGTTCATGTTCGCAATCAATTTTGAGATCCTTGTCTTTCATTTATTCATTTCACTTTTTTTAAATGACATTTTTCTTTTAAAATAATAATAATAATAATAATAATAATTTCTTTTCAAATCATCCTTTCTTTCATACCAATAAAAGCGTGAACCTTAAATCATGCAGATCATCCTCGACAACCACCAATGACAATTCTGCTACAGTCTCATACGGCTTTGACAACCCAATTAATCAAGCTGATGAAGAGTGTGAGGAAGAGGCCGAACTCCCAAAAGAATTGGCAAGGTTGCTCAAGCAAGAGGAAAAAGTAATCCATCCGCACGAAGAATCAGTGGAAGTAATTAACCTTGGGACAGATGAGGAAGCAAAAGAAGTTTGAGTCGGCTCCGCTCTACAACACGAGGTGAAGACAAAATTGATTGAGCTCTTGAAGGAATACAAAGATGTGTTTGCATGGTCATACCAAAATATGCTTGGCCTTGATATTGACATTGTGGTCCATCATCTACCCCTTAAAGAAGAATGCCCTCCAGTAAAGCAAAAACTACGAAGGACCCGTCCCGACATGGCTATGAAAATCAAGGAGGAGGTACAAAAGCAGCTCAACGCCGGCTTCCTAGCGGTCTCCAATTATCCTCAATGGATAGCTAACATTGTGCCTGTACCTAAGAAGGATGGCAAAGTAAGAATGTGCATAGATTACAAAAATCTAAATAGAGCAAGTCCCAAAGATGACTTTCCACTGCCACACATTGACGTGCTAGTAGATAATACTGCCCAATTCTCTGTTTTCTCTTTTATGGATGGTTTCTCCGGTTATAACCAGATCCGCATGGCTCAAGAAGATATGGAGAAAACCACTTTCATAACACCATGGGGCACCTTCTGCTACAAGGTGATGCCTTTTGGATTGAAGAACGTCGGCGCCACATACCAACGAGCCATGGTCACTCTCTTTCACGATATGATTCATAAAGAGATTGAGGTCTACGTCGGCGACATGATAGCCACGTCTCAAACCGAAGAAGAACACCTTGTCAATCTAGAAAAGCTATTTGAGAGGATGAGGAAGTTCAAATTGAGGCTTAATCCCAACAAACACACATTTGGGGTAAGATCCGGCAAATTGTTAGGTTTTATCGTTAGTCAGCGTGGCATCGAAGTAGATCCCGAGAAAGTAAAGGCCATACAAGCTATGCCTGCACCCAAAACCGAGAAGGAGGTCTGAGGATTCCTAGGTAGATTAAATTACATTGCTAGGTTCATATCTCACCTCACTGCCACTTGTGATCCAATCTTCAAACTTCTTCGAAAGGATCAAGCCATCATTTGGAACGATGACTGCCAAGACGCATTTGAGAAAATAAAGGAATATTTGCAAGAGCCTTCTGTGTTGATGCCTCCTGTACCTGGTAGACCATTAATCATGTATCTTACCGTTCTCGAAGGATCAATGGGTTGTGTCCTCGGCCAACATGATAAGACTGGTAGAAAAGAGCACGCAATATACTATTTGAGCAAGAAGTTCACTGATTGCAAGAGTAGGTATTCGATGCTTGAAAAGACTTGTTACGCACTAGCATGGGATGCCAAACGTTTAAGACAATACATGCTCACTCATACGACATTGTTGATCTCTAAGATGGATCCTGTCAAATACATCTTCGAGAAGCCGGCTCTAACTGGTAGAGTAGCCCGGTGGCAAATGGATCTGACCGAGTACGATATCCAACATGTCACTCAAAAGGCCATCAAAGGGAGTGTATTGTCTGATTATCTCGCACAACAACCCTTGGAGGACTATCAGTCTATGCGTTTCGAATTCCCCGACGAGGATATCATGTTGATTAGGGATTGCAACATCCCCGGTCCCGAGGAAGGACCCAAGCCTGGATCCCGATGGACCATGGTTTTTGATGGAGCTTCTAACACTCATGGCAATGGCATTGGGGCAGTAATCACTTCTCCAACTAATTTCCACCTCTACCGCCCGATTATATTTTGAATGTACAAACAATATGGCCGAATATGAGGCTTGTATCTTTGGTATTGAAGCTGCTATCAATCTTAGAATCAAAATCCTGGAAGTTTATGGGGACTCAGCCTTGGTAATCAGCCAAGTCAAAGGAGATTGGGATACTAGAGACCATAAGCTCATTCCTTACAAAGAGCATGTCTTGAAACTAGTCCCCTATTTCGATGAAATTACATTCCACCACATCCCTCGAGAAGAGAATCAGCTAGCTGACGCTTTGGCGACTTTGGCATCCATGTTTAAAGTTAAATGGAAAAACGAAGCGTCGTCCTTTCACCTGACCTACTTGGACGACCCTGCTTACTGTCTGGCAACCGAAGACGAAGCTGACGGTCATCCTTGGTTCCATGACATCATGAAATTCTTAGAGAACCAAGAGTATCCTGCGGACGCGTCTATCACCGACAAGAAGTATCTTCGAAAACTGTCATCCAAATTTTTCTTAAGTGGAGGGGTATTATACAAGAGAAATTATGATTCTGTTTTGCTTAGATGTGTGAACAAGCAAGAAGCAAACCAGATTATAATGGAAATTCATGAAGGATCCTTTGGGACGCATGCCAGTGGGAGCACTATGGTGAAGAAAATCTTAAGGGCCGGATATTACTGGATGACTATGGAGATTGACTGTCATCGCCGCGTCCAAACCTGCCACAAGTGTCAGATCTATGCTGATAAGATCCATGTGTCGCCAACGCCTCTCAACGTCCTAACATCACCTTGGCCTTTCGCCATGTGGGGCATTGACGTGATCGGGCGCATAGAGCCAACTGCCTCGAATGGACACCGCTTCATCCTTGTAGCCATTGACTATTTCACAAAGTGGGTAGAAGCAGCCTCGTACGCCAACGTTACCAAACAAGTGGTTGCCCGATTCCTCAGGAAAGAAATCATCTGCCGTTATGGGGTCCCCAACAAGATCATTACTGATAATGGATCTAACCTCAATAATAAAATGATGAAAGAGCTATGCCAAAGTTTTAAGATCGACCACCACAACTCATCGTCTTATAGGCCTAAGATGAATGGCGCTGTTGAGGCAGCTAACAAAAATATCAAGAAGATCGTGCAAAAGATGGTGGAAACCTACAAAGATTGGCACGAAATGCTCCCATTCGCATTACACGGCTATCGTACTTCCGTACGCACTTCCACTGGGGCAACTCCCTTCTCCCTTGTGTACGGCATGGATGCGGTCTTACCGGTCGAAGTAGAGATTCCTTCCTTAAGGATTTTGACAGATGATAAGCTTGATGAGTCTAGGTGGGTACAAGCTCGATTTGACCAACTAAACCTCATTGATGAGAAGCGCTTAGCAGCCATCTGCCATGGCCAACTTTATCAAAAGCGCATCAAGAGAGCACATGACAAAAAGGTTTTCCCCCGCAGCCTAAAGGCCGGAGACCTCGTATTGAAGAAGATTCTTCCAATCCATACTGACCCAAGGGGAAAATGGACGCCAAACTACGAAGGTCTGTATGTTGTAAGAAAGGTCTTCTCCGGAGGAGCCTTGATCCTTGCAACTATGGATGGTGAAGATCTTCCATCCCTGGTGAATGCGGATGCAGTCAAAAAATATTATGCTTAAAAAATAAAATATATAGCCTGATACGTTGAAAACCCGAAAGGGCAACTTATGCAAAAATGGGTATCCCGGTAGACTGAAATCCCGAAAGGGCGGTCTAGGCAAAAATTAGGGATTTAATAAGAGCAAGAGGCTGCATCCCGTAAGGAATCCTTCTTCATTCCTTGGCAGGTCAATTATGTGGGTCCCAAGCAAGCCAATCCTATCACCCTCCTTCAAAAAAAGCAAGATCAAAGGACGACCAAAGGCATGAAGACTATAGCAGAGTTAGAATTTGGTGGAAACTCGAAATGTTTCATTGCCATTACAATTATCATTTTCCTTTCGCAATCACCTCTTTTAGCAATTGCTTTCCTTTGTACAAAATTCCCTACTTGTGGAATCACTTGTCAATAAAAATCAAGTTCCCTCACATAGGTTCCATATTTTTACTTTTCTTGCTTTGTCTGCGAAATATGACCTTTCTCTAAATAAAATTACATGAGAAATTTTCGATTAAAAGACCTTTTTTCAACAAAAAAAAACTATAAGGAAGACAATATCGAATTATATTCTTTTTAGAATTTTGCTAAAGGTAGTCAAAACACATTTCCAACTCAAGGGTGCCACATAGTTCTTTGGACGAAGCCGATCATTTCTCCCCCCAATGAGAATTCTCAAACATTACATTCAGCGCCTGCTTGGACGTCGAACTTCAATTTCTCAAGTATCGAAAAGTCAGTATGATTCACCCAATCACCCTTTTTAAGCCTAATCACCATTGGCACTCCCTAAACACACTCCTCCGCAAAGCCCAAACATGCTTGGCATAACTTGCAGACCATGCATTTCATATATTCCCCATGAAAGCCCAAACATGCATTGGCATACATAACATCACATCATGAGTATCTCCTTAACTTACTCAAATTAACTCGTCAGAGTTCGGAATTTCCCAACCGTTGTTAGGAATTTTCCCCAATAAAATTTTCCATCAGCCCTCTGATGACGACATTTTACAACAGTTTCTTTCCGTCAACCCTTTGACGAAGACAAATTACCTTTCCGTCAACCCTCTGACGAAGACAAATTACCTTTTCGTCAACCTTTTGACGATGACAAACTCTTTTCCGTTAACCCTTTGACGAAGACAAATTACCTTTCCGTCAACCCTTTGACGATGACAAAAAATTTCCATCAGCCCTCTGATGACGACATTTTACAACAGTTTCTTTCCGTCAACCCTTTGACGAAGACAAATTACCTTTCCGTCAACCCTCTGACGAAGACAAATTACCTTTTCGTCAACCTTTTGACGATGACAAACTGTTTTCCGTCAACCCTTTGACGAAGACAAATTACCTTTCCGTCAACCCTTTGACGATGACAAAAATTTTCCATCAGCCCTCTTATGACGACATTTTACAACAGTTTCTTTCCGTCAACCCTTTGATGAAGACAAATTACCTTTTCGTCAACCCTTTGACGAAGACAAATTACCTTCCCGTCAACCCTTTGACAATGACAAACTCTTTTCCGTCAACCCTTTGACGAAGACAAATTACCTTTCCATCAACCCTTTGATGATGACACTCTTTTCCATCAATCCTTTGATGATGATCCCTCATTGGAAACAAAAATCCCTATAAAAATCCAAATACCCAGTTGCAGTCCCACATACATTGCATATCATACACATCATGACATAACCATCATACATCTGACCCATGTTCTCCCCACACAATACCATAAACTATCCTCAACAGATGATCTCATATCAAATTTATTTTCCACCACATGAACAATCTTCACAAATACCCATCACTTCATATCACATTCATTTCATTCCTAGCAGGTTGAATTTCTGATTATTTTTATTTATTTAATCCTCTCTTACCTTGGATATATGGAAGCCGTTGCTATCTAAACATTCAGGTTCGAGAAGATTAAATAGGGGCAACTGTCATACCCCAAAATTCACCCTACTCTGATACAACTTTCATCTGATCCATGGCCCTACTGCACATGCATGCTTTCATTATCTCCTCATCATAATTATATTACTTTCATAACCAAATACATATTGCATGGGATCAAGGCATGATTTTAAAAAATAAAAAAAAGAGGAAAAGGGGGGAAACCAGATTTTCCTTGCATACTCCAAAAAAAAGAGCCTTTTTTGCACAAAGGGTATTTGGTTCCCCCCATTTTCCCACTAACTTTCCCTATAAATAGATGCATCATTCCCCTTCATTTTTCATGCTTTCTAGCCCCCAAAAATGATGAAAAAATATCATTCAACCCCTCTTCTCCAAACCTAAATCAAAACCCAAAAAAATCTTTCCCTCCCAAAAGTCACCACTACCAACTTTTTTCCATTTCACATTTTTTTCCTCAAAGTTTCTCACTCTCTAACACTCATAACCCAACCCTTTTACTAAGCTTTTACCACAAATATTTTCATCCCAAACCCCTTACTTCACATTCAAGCTCAACACCATTTCTACCTAGCTTTTTTTCACATTTTGTGGGTAATGATTTTAACTTAAACTTTTTAACTTTTTATTTCTTTTTTTTTTATTAAAAATGATTGTTTGTTCTTGGTTGGTCTTTTGAGATGGTTTAGATTCAAGCTTGCAAAAAAAGATTGACTTTGGTTTACTCACCCTTTTTTAAAGATTTTTTACTCTTACTATCCTTTTTCACCTTTTTGTGGTTGCTTTGTGTGTGTTATCATTTTCTTTTATTATGGACTTGTTGTTGTGTTTGTTTGGTTGATGAGGTGTATTAGATCTTGACCACAGTTGTTTAGAGTTGATTAAATCTTCAATGTTTCAAACCTATCTATGGTTGATCAATAGATCATTCATGATACTTTGAGGCATTGATAGATTGCCTCTATTTTAACCATATTTGGGTTATTTGATGCATAGATAAAACCATGTCTTTACATTAACTTGCTAATCCATTTGCTTATTGTTATTAACTACTAATTACTAACTCCTAACATTTATATTATTGCACTTTATTTTTTTGCAATTTATTTTATTGTTCATTTTATTTCAAGTATTTTATGTTTATGTTTATTGTTATCTAACTATATCATTTACATTATGCTAATTTATTTACTACCTTATTATCTTGTTAAATAAAAGAGGAATAAAAATAAAAGAAAGAGAACAAATCACTTTTTTTTTAATACTAATAGATGAACTTAAAGTTGCATAACTTTCTTTGTTACAAATCTATTGTTAGTTGATTTTTTAATCATCTTCAATACTTTGCATCAATGATAAGCTATCCCTTAATGTGTCATATTTTAAGTCTTTTTGGTCTAAGAAAATAGTCTTAAAAAATATTCATTTTTGTACATATTACTAACCACTAATTTTACTTCATTAATTTTGTTTGCCATTAACCTTTGTTATTGTGATTTTGGTATTATTGACTTATATTTGTTTTATATCATTTATATTCACTAACCATTATTATTGTGATATTGTTTCTTTTTCTTGTAATTTACTTTTATGTCATTACCTTGTAATTTACATTAAAGTACTCATCATCATCATCATTGTACAAATTCATCATGCATGTTTATTTACTTGTTATTTATTTTATTATCATCAAACATTAAAAACAACAAAAACATGATAAAATGATAAGACAAAAATATTCATTCCATTCTTAATCAACTTGGACTTAGAGAATTTCATTTTAGGACCCTTGCTTGGAGGCCTTTCCCTTATCTTTGTGATACTTTGTAAATGTTGGATTTTATTTGTAACTTACATTCATGTTGTAAGAATGGCATCATGGCACCACCTTAAGGGGACATGTTTGTAAGACCATTATCCTTTGTTTAGCTTAGGTCACTTTTGCACACAAAAGACTTTCTCTTGGGCTACCTTACAATGAGACTTTTTAATTTCTTGTTGGTTACTTTGCATTCATGTTGCATAAGCCAAATTTCATGATCAAAATAAAATAAACCCTTGATTCAACGTCAAGTGGCATTTTCTTAGCCAAATTCAAAAATACTTAATAATTACGATTATTATTGTGCGCCATGAGCCTTAAGTGGTGGAGAATGAGTGAGAATGGAGCATTCCTACCCTTACTCTGATTATTTTAGACGCAAGATGCTTGACTTGTTGTCTAGAATAATCACCTCCGCCCATAGACTTTAGTACAATATAATCACAAATATTCTTTCATAAAACCGTTATTCAAGGTAAAAACAATACAACTCATCAAACTCTTTTTGTGCCTTAAGGCACCATCCCGAAAACCCTTTTTTCAAAGGTAAAATCAACCAACACACAAACATTTTCTACTCCGAACTACGGAGCTCTGATTCCTCATCCCCGAATGAGTGATACGTAGGCACAAAGGCCACAATCCTTGGAGAGCACTATAATAACAAAAAACACCCCATTCTTTCCACACATTCTTTTGAAAATAAAACAATAATAGATAAATCCCATGTATGTAAAACAACCCAAATGGTTCCCATGGAGTACCATGGACGTAAGAGGTGTTAATAACTTCCCCTTACGTAACCGACTTCCGAACCCAAATCCCGGTTGCAAGACCGATTCCTTATTCTCTTTTAGCGCTTCCCGTGCGCGTCTCTTTTCCGAGGGTTTTATCGACTATTTCCCCTCTCCTCTCCGATAGAGGTAAACTAAATAAAATTCGGTGGCGACTCTTCTGACTTTGCCTCTCTTTGGCATCTCTTTAGTCCCGGTTTCGTTATCGTGAAATCCCGGTAGCGACACATTTCAACCAAGGACCTTCTGATTAGGTTGACGTCAAAAACTAGATACTTTCCCGGACATCCTTCGACCATATTCACATTTGTATTTTCATGCTTAGGTAATAGATTAGCTTATACATTGGGATTGGAATCTTCAAATGATAAGATACCACTTTGTATTAACCTTCTTACCTCATCCTTCAAGGAGAAACAGTTCTCAATATCATGACCAGGTGCTCCTTGGTGGAATGCACAATGTTGGTCAGCTTTATACCACCACAGAAGCTCTTTCGGAATAGCCGGTGGAGTTCTTGTTTGCACGAAATTCTTTTGAATTAAAGTAGGAAACAATTTTGTATAAGTCATTGGAATTGGGTAAAAATGTACATGCCTCTGGGTTTGATTTTGTTGATTTTGTTGATTCGCGCGTTGTTGGAAATACGGTTGATAACTCGGTACTGCTTGAGCAACGGGAGTAGCATTAATCACTAGAGTTATAGATACCACGTGTTGATGACGCTAAATGTTCCTCAGAAGCCCTCTTCATCTTTCTTGCGAGATAGAGTTTGCGGCGTGTTCCTTCTTCTTGGGAAAACCATTCCCATACACTCTGGAACCCTCAGATGAATTGCCTTCTCTCAACCGTCTTTCACGGACACCTTCTTCTAACCTCAAACCCATTTTCACCATTTAAGTGAAGTCGTTAGGCGCACTTGCAACCATCCGATCATAATAGAACAAACTCAATGTCTTCAAAACAACTTTGTCATTTCTTTTTCCTCTAACTAAGGACTAACCTGAGCAGCAATCTCGCGTCATCTCTGTGCATACTCCTTGAAGATCTCTTTGTATTTGCGGGACATAGCATGGAGTTGATCCCTGTCTGGTGCCATGTCAACATTGTATTTGTACTGGCGTACAAAAGCCTTACCTAGGTAATTTAATGTTCAAATATGAGTAATGTCGAGTCCCATATACCATTTTAGAGCAGCCATAGTCAAGTTGTCTTGAAAGTAATGGATCAACATTTGATGATTGTCGGTATGAGTCGACATCTTACGAGCGTACATCACCAAATGAATCAGAGGACATGAGTTGTCTTTATACTTTTCAAAATCTGGAACCTTAAACTTGTGCATAATTTTCACATTGGGACCAAACACAAATCATGAGCATTTTTCCCAAACAAATATTTCCCCCTTAAAGCTTGAATCTCTTTCTTCATAGCCTTAAATTTATCTTAGAACTCGTCCATTCTCTCGTAGACACCAACAGTCTCGCTTTGGTCAGCGTGAAAAATAGGTTCTTCAACATACGGAACAACATGAACCACGAGAGATGGTACAGACATCACAGGGAGTCACTGGAACTTCAGGTTGGTACCACTCAGGCACAAAGCTGAGAGGCATACCCCAGAGGAAACTAGAGGGAATGTGGTGTCGAGGAGCACTGATGGGAGCCACAGAGACGAGCGTAGAAACAATCTCGGAAATCACGACCCTCTGAAGCGGAGTCGGAGGAGGAGGTGGAGGCTGATTCTGAGTAGCCGCCAAAGCTTCCATCACAATATTAAACCTTTTGTATCCATCCCTCAAAGATGTCACCTCTTCACGGAGCTCACAATTCTCTTGCTCTAGGAAATCCATCTTTCTTAACTGATTAGCTCAAATATTGTACCGGTGAGACAACTTGTCTGAATGAAGACCAAGAAAGAAATAAGACCCCTGAAAAACTTGCTCAAAGCAAGACCAATATGTAACATGATGCATGATATGCAAATGCAAATGTTATATTATTTATTTTCTAAGGAACTTTAAAACACAAGTTGTAAACATAATAATAACACATTTCAATGTAAAAATATCATTATATTAATAATAAAAAGGGTTACAATCAGAAATACAATTTTAATGATCATAAGCGGAAAGGAACTAGATCTATGGAATCATGCCCGATGACGACCCAACTCCAAGTTGACACTTCTAACGAAGCCTCTTGATCTCTCTTTTGTAGCTGCTTTTTATAACATCCTTCTCTATCACGAGCTGGTATACAATGCCTTTACAAACACCGGAAGCAGGAAGATGAGCAGATGACGAACTGTTAGAGGAAAATAAATCATCTTGGCCTTTGGATCTCTTCATAGCATGTTGCTCGAGTAATTCTATTAAGTCGTCATTTTCCTTTAGCTGCTTCTGCAATTCTAGTTTCTCAAGGTGTGAGGTGTGAAATTTGTTTTCCCAAACATCCCTCTTTTGATTTATCCTATCCAAAGTCTCTTGCAACTCCTCCATGCCTTTAATAGTGGGAGATTTGACCATTACTAAGGACATGGATCTTTCATAAGTGTACGACATCTTGAATTCCTTTGCTCTCTTCTTCACCTAACCAATGTAAGGCTCCAAAGTTACACAATTTCTTAATCCAAACTCACCTTTTCTTTTCTTATGAATATTGTGCCAAGCACGTACCATCCTAACTTTCAACCCTTGAGTGTCCTTCCCTTCTTGGAAAAATAAACTTTCTAACAAGGTTTTATTAGGTTTATCCTTCATAGCGAATCCAAGTTGACGTCTCATCAAAGTCGGAGATTCAAGAATTCCTTCCATACCACTAAAAAGAACTCTATCATAAACTGGTATACCCAAAAGATAGCATACGCCTCCATGGTAGGTGTAAGACCCTAATTTTGACCCTAAGATCCCTCATGGCATCATAAGATTGCTCATTTGCATTTGCCTCAAGGATCATAGCATCTTGGCTCCTTTACCCTTGGGTTTGGAACTTGTGTGAGTTGGTTTGAGACCACCAAACATGCTTGAATTGTATATTATTGCTTTTCTTATTTTTTTTACTAACCAAAAGCACAAAAATATGCCACTAACTTGTTTTGTTTTGAAGCTTAAGCAGTCATGTGATCCAAGGCTCCTAGGAAACTCATATGCCCATTGAAGTGGCCAGATGAAGATGAAAGTAAGCATGACAATGGTTCCCAAAGATCTCAATCATCATATATGCCTCCCAAGTATCTCAATTTGTCAATTTGATCAAGATAAACCAAAGGGCTTGAGGATTGTTTCCCAAGGAAACCCTAATTTGGCTGTGCATTGACTGTGCCTTGCTCATGAAGCAACCTCAACCTATGATCAAATACAATCAAGGTAAGTTATTTCATTCATCATTTTATGCATATATGAGCCTATGTGGGTGTCCTCAATCATTCATTCATCAAGATTTGAAGTTTGGCTTTAAGAAGTTGATCAGTCAATTCATCTGACCATTTTGAAATCCACTGAGACCTAACTTTTGATGTGTTTGTCAAATGATGATGACCCCAAGAGAAAACATGTTCTTAAGAACCATATGAACAACTTTCATGTTAATCAAAAGTTCATTTGAAACTTGTAAGGTCATTATTCATTTCAAAACATTATAGGTCATTTTGACTGAAACTCTAATTTTGGGTCAACTTCCCAAGGACCTAACTCCTTCATTTTTTATGATTTTGATATGAAACCAAGTGAATTGGAAATTTTAATATGTCTAATTAAAATGTTATGTTGGACAAAATTTCATAATCCTAAAATAAATACATGTGATAATACAAAACATTATAGGTCACTTTGGACCAAAGCCATTGAAATGTGAAAAAGTCCAACTTCAAGTGCCCATAACTTTCTCATTAAAAATCCAAATGATGCAAAATTTAAGTCCAAATTGATTGTATTGAAAAGATATACAACTTTTATGTTGAAGGTTTTTACATTTGATGCTTTCATCATTGAAACAGAAGGGCTTGAAGTTGGTTATTTTTGGCAAAATTTTCAAATACATGTTTTGTACCTTGAACTTCATGGCTAGTTTTCACAATTTTCCAAACTCCAAATGGATTTTTGTTCAACATAACTTTTGTTCCTTATGTCAAGACCTTTCCAACCATTACCCACATGCATATGTTTGGATTTTCCAAATGGGATTTTCGAAGAGATGAAGCTTTATGATCAATTATGCATTTCATGTTAAATCTTCATGCACAATCCATTGCCTTGCCATCTGCACATCCAAACTTGATTCATTTGAGTTCAGCATGCAAAACCAATTAATTTTAGGCCTCACATGCGCCTGTACAGGCTCATGCATGGAGGACCCAACTTCATGCACACACGAGTTTTCCACCTCCTTGCATCAGCTTCATCTATAAATAGAAGGCATTACCTCACTTGAATCTCAACCTGAAGGCGCCTGAATCTCTGCAGAAATCATTCCCCACCCTCTCACCAAAGGAATTTGAGTTTTCACTTTCATTTTTCAAGTGTGATTTTCAACAACATCAGTTGATTATCATCACTAATTCCTAAGCCTAGCTCTCATACCAAGCATCAGGATCAAGCTGCAAACAAAGGATTGGTTGACTGATGCTTATAAAAGCTGCTCTACAAAGGTTTATACCTCATCTGTTTTACTTCGAATCTCACTGATTATTATGAATTGCTTGTGTTGGTTTGCATTTTTGAAGTCCTCATGTGAGAGGCAAGCCAATGGTGGCTTTAATTTTATGAATTGGTGAACTTCAGATTGAACACCTAGTTTTTCAACCTCAGATTTCTTCTTCCATAAGAATCTTTAGCAAAAACTAAGGTCACAGGGGTGATGTACATCACCCCAACTTTCATTTGGTGTATAGATCGCGTGTTATAGTTAAGGTTGTAAAACCTGCAACTGGTGGCCGGACTGAGCCTTCTCACCGTAGAAGATGGTGGTTTCCACCACCGTCCCCACGTGTCCAAGCCATGGCCGTTGGATGATGGTTCCCAGATCTAATCCTGGCCTTGGAATGTTATGACTTCATTTAATGTTGCGTACCACGTGTTTGACCAAGGTGTATGATGAGTGCGCGCTTCCTGGCCTTCTGATGGTCCACGTCAATTAACGAGGTTGGATTTGACGCCTCTGGATTTTTCTAATTTCTTAATTTCTGATTTAATTTCTTTTATTCCATTCATTTTAAAAAATTCATAACTTCTTTATTTGGAATCACAAAAATATGGGACCAATTGCAAAAAAAATTCTCTTAAATTCTAGTTTCATAAAATGATTTTTAATTATTTTTATGATTCCATTTAATATTTTTTGTGAATCATTTCATTTCTGATTGTTTTTAATTCATTTAAAATACCATTTGATATTCAAAAATGCCAAAAATATTTTCTTAACATCTTTGGATGATGATGAATCTATGAAAAATATTCTCATCAATTTCTTAATTGATTTGGGATTTATTTGAGATTTTAGTCCAATTATGTTATTTTTCTTTATTTTTAATTGTTAAAAAAATAGTTTCTGTTTTCAAAAAATGTTGAGAAAATTTGTCAAACCTTGTTTGACCATGTTAGACTTATGATGATACAATTGGACTTATCCAAGTTGATTTGAATTGGATTTGAAGTTTGACCTTTATTTGTTCATTTTATTTTATGCATTATTTAAATTCCAAAAAAATACCAAAAATATGTTTGACCTTTCTTGACTTCCAATCTTCATTTCACTCCTGTTTACCATTGATTGATGTTGATTCCATTCATGTTTGATCAATGTGTTTTGGTTATGTCATTTGATTTCTCATTTTGGTTCATTCCACTTCCATCTTCATCATCTTCTTTTTCTTTTGACCAATGAGTTAATGATTTGTGGTTAGCCTTGACACATGAGGGGCTTAACCTTCTTTGATCCAAACCAAATTCATCTTGATCAAAGATCAAGTGAATTGCTTTGTGTCCAAGATAGGTTGCTTCTTGGTCAAGCAAAGAACCTAAAATCCATACAAGGTCATTCTTCTTTTCTTTTGGCATGGCAAGTTGTAGGAGCTTGGCTTACTAGTTATAATCTCTAACTTGTGTTTATTTGCCTATAGTGTTATTGACCAGCCTCAGATAGGTGTGGCTACTACATTAGTCCACTTACGATTGCTTAACATAACGCTAAATTGTCTTATGGCACACTAACACTAACTACTAATTACTAAATTTTAATTCAAGCATTTAATTCTTGCAATTTACTTTAATGCAATTTAATTTCTTGCTCATTTATTCATGTTGTCTTTTCCCTTTGCTCATTTGAGCTCATGTTTATGTTTATGCCATTTGCCTTTTGCTCACTTGAGCACATCATTGTGTAATTATACTATTGCCTTGTGCTTGTTTTGTCTTTGTTTGTGTGAACCCAATGCAAAAAGGAGAAAGGACTTAGAATTAAGACCTTACCTATGCTTGATGGAGTTTCAAGAGCAACTAGGTCTCATGCCTTTAGAATGCTAAAATTGTTGAAGAGCAACTAGGCCTCATGCCTTTAGAATGCTTAATCTTGAAAGTTGAATTGAAAGGACCCCTAATCTAAACTCTCTCTTTGCCCATTTCTATTATTTCATTGTGGAACCTTTTGATTTGTTTGTTCTTGTGTGATAGGTGTAACACCTCAAAATTTGCCCTCCTCTCTTGGGACTAGCTTGAGCATGTTGCATTTCATTTTTAGGTCATTAGTCATTACATATTTGCATATCATGTGGCTACATTGAGCAAGTCATCCTCCTAAGTCTTGATCAGAAGATAAAGAGGTTAAAAGATGCAGCCTGAGGGTTTCATTGGATAGATTGATCATTGGCCAGCTGAGGGTTGGTGCTTCAAATTAGGGTTTCTTGATTCCTCAAGGGGATTGAGCTTTATCTTGGTTGAAATGGTACATCATCATCATCATGGTTTTGTTATCACCAGAGATTCATTATGCTTGATCAGATACCTTGAGATTAGGGTTTTGACCTCTAGTCAACCCTAATCATCTGCATTGTGCCAATCAAGGCTTGTGAAGAAGATGAGGTTTTCAATGGATATGGGGATCATCATAGGATTATATTGAGCTTAGGGAAGCTAGGGTTTCATGTTTGAGCCATTTCATCAGGAGTTTGAGGCTCAAGTTCATCAGTCAAGCTGAAATTCACCTATCAGTCAGCAAAAGTCAACCACAAGTCAACTGATGGATTTGGAGGTGGGAGAGGGTTAGATACACTTCATTCATGTCTAAACAAGTTTCATTTGACATTTCAAACATCAACAATGAAGAAAATAAAGTCAGATGAAAACTTTCCAAAAATAGAAAGTGACTTGTAATTCAAAATTGCCAAAAATGGAAAGGTTTTCACCTCAAAATTACATGTCCAAAAATGCTTCAAATGAAATTTTGTCCAACATGAAAGTTGAAGATCTTGATCTCACCTTTCCAAAAAGTCCAAGAACATCCATTTCTCATCTGTGGTTGGCAAGTTATGATCAAATCATTGTCAAGAAAAGTTGAACTTCAAGGAGGCATAACTTTTGATCCATTTGACCAAATTGAGTGGTTCTTTTTTGAGCAAATCTCTTTTAATATCCTCTATCATAATCCATCATTACATTTCATAAAAAATCATCACATAAAAAGTCCATTTTTCAAGTGAATTCATTTTGAATTTTGGTGGGAAAAAGTGATTTTGAAAAGTAAGCACAATTTTCATGCCAAACCAATTCCAATTGCATTAAAACAGAATTTGTGACTTGCTACAAGTGGTTTTGCACTGTTCCATTGGTCATATTTGCATAAGGGCATTTTTGGCAAAATTGCATAACATGTTCAATTCACTAATCCATTTCATTTTTGCTAATCATGTTTAGCTAGTGTGATTAACAGGTGGTATAAAGCACTAATTATAACAGAATTCTGAATCAACAAATCACAATCTCAGATCCAAACTCTTTTCATTTCAATTTCTCTCAAATCCTCTCAAACTTTTTCAACTTTCTTTCATCAAATTTCATCATTCTTTTTGCTTGTTCTTGTGCTAATCATCATCTGCAGATATTATTGAGGATCTGTTGAAGCAAATCATGGACAATTCATGCTGAATCTTGACTGTTGAAGCATTGCATATTCACATGGCAGTTGGAGTTTTCAGGAAGATCGAGCATTGTTGAGCTGATTTCTTGCCTTCATTCATCTTCTGCATCATCATTGAGCTGCTGTTTTCACCATTGAAGCATTGAGGAGCACGAATCAAGTTGCTGCATCTTCATAGAGGTAAAACTCGACTGCTCCAATTCTCACAATTAGCATGTGGCTTTGGTAGATCTTAGCATGTAGAGCATTTTGCAATTTGAATCGTGCGATTTCATTAAGAATTGAAGAAGTTATGTGGATTTGAACCTTTGATGTTGAAACTTCTTTGGATCGATTCTTTTGCCATGCGTAGAATTAGGTTAAATCCATGTTAGATTAGTGATCTATGTTGAAGGCTGATTCGATTGGTATAGGTCTCATGATTTTCTGTGAGGTTTTGTTCTTGGTGATTATGAACAGTATGAAGATGATGATGAATGCTTGAGTTTCATTTCCAGATCGCGTTTCAATCTGCTTTGGCCTTGTTTTGCATGTAATTCGTGTTTTTATCCCATGAGCCAATCACATTGTGCCACGTCTTTTAGTTAAACGCAGCGCTTAAGCTAAGCGCGCGCCATTTTGAAATTGGAGGAGGTTCGATCCTCCACTCAGGACACTTTCTTTTTGGCTTGGCATTATTTTTTCTTCATTACTTCACATGTTCATCTTGCCTTGTTTCATTTTTTTATTTTTTATTTTCCTTAATAAAATCATAACTCATTCAATATTTGTCCAAATAATATGAGATTTTTTCCATGATGATCCTTGCAATCTCTAGAATGTTTTGATGATTTTTGTGGAAATTGTGCACGTGTGGATTTCTGTTTTGGCTAGGGTTTATGTGAGCATGTCATTTGTTGCACCTTGTTTACCATTTTGATCATGAAATGATGATGCTTAATTGGAAATTCTTGAAATTTTGTATGCACAATCTAGACACCTTGAGGAGCATTTTGGTATATGGTTTGTGATTTTTGCATTCCTGGTTTGTGAGATATGACCTGATCTTTAGAGGTATGACAATTTGTGTCACACCATTTCATGTCCAACTTCATGATTTTTGTTACCATGCCATATGAACTCAAAATGGTCTGAATTTTTGCATGTTGATACTTCTGGATGTTAAGTTTGAATGTGAATTTTTGTGGATTTGTTGAGTGCATTGCCAATTTGATTGAGATTTTCTCCTCTGTTTGACCAATTGTGGACCTTTTGGGAGTCATGATTTTATTTGATTTGTGAAATTCTTGTGGTTTATTGGATGGACCTGAAATTTGGCATGTGTATTATAGACATCTTGAGGTTTGCCATGGATTTGGTTTCACTCATTTATCATGTTTGGTTTCTGTTTTATGATTGCTTGAAGTTGATGCATGATTTAATGCCTTGTATGAGCTTGTTTGAGCATGATTTGGCTTGAAGAATTTAATTGACTTGCTTCCCTTTGTCCAAATGGCCTGAAATTTGGTGTAATGATCCTTTAATGAGTGCTCTTTAGCCATGAATTTTTTGGGAATTTATTGAATTGTTTGTGAGTTGATTTGAATTGGATCTTTCTGTTTGGTCCTATGAGGTTCTAAATTGCATGCTATGTACTCTTTGCCTCATGAAATGAAATTGATGAATGATATGAATATGGGACCAATTGGATTTGTTTCTAATTTTATTGAAATTGATTTTTGATAATTTTTATGTTCTGTTTTGGTTTATTTCTCCCATTTTGACCCTAGGCCATGTCCTAGTGGTTAGTGCTTAATGTTTGAGTTGTGTTTTCAGGACAAAAAGCATATGGCATGGAGGAATTAATTCACTTGGCTTAAGTTGCTTGTTTGATTGATGTTGATTAACATTAAGTTTGTTTTGTAGGTGGCTTCTAAGTCATTTGTGTTGAGCATTGGCTTATGCTTTGCTTGATGCATTGCTTGTGTACAGTTAACTGTTGACTTTTAGTTTGTCTGTTTGACTGTTTGAGCTGTGTACTGACTGAATTAGATTGTTTTCAGGTACATTAGTTGTTATAGTTCATTGTGAACTTGCTTTTTGCTGTTGCTTGGTTGCTTAACCAATTGAGGTAGAACTCACTAACTCCATGTAGTCTGGAAGACCTGGCCTGTTACTTGGCCAGGCACCTGTCTGAAGTCCTCCTTAAGAGGCAATGTTTGTGCTTGTTTATCTTTGTCCCCAAGCAGGAAAAGTCCTTTAAATAAGGCAATTGGCAGATACAAGAGATGTGCAATCCATCTCCTGCTAATCAGTTGAGTCATCCCTTTGCTCACACAACTGGTGTTGATGCATTGAGGATAGTAACTTAAGATCCTTGTACAGTTGTACAGTTGAGTCAGAGTCATAAGTGTAGAAGGGTTCCCACTTTCTGAGCCCACACTTCCTTTGTCTGAAGCTCTCCCTGGCCAGGGATAAGAGCTGTGAGGCACACCCCTCACTTCCTATTTCATCTGCTTCACCCTGACTCTCAATGTCAGGGTTAAGAGCTAACATCACCCTGATACAGTTGGCTTGCTTTTGCAGCCTAACCCTTGTGTGAGCCCACTTTGTCTGTATATAGTGTGTGCTAATTGTGAATGTTTGCTTTGTGTTGATTGTGCTTGCATGCTTTGCTTTGCCTGGTTAGGATTAGCTTGCTGCTTGTGCAAGTAGATAGAAAACTCAACCTAGGACCATTGTGGAATACATGATAACTATTAGGCTCGAGTCAGTCTCCCTTCTAGTTGGTCATTTCCCGGTCTCTGGTTAGGAGAAAGTTTCTCCCCTGTTAAGGGGAACTACGTTGCCCTGATCCTCATACCAGATGAGGTACGTAGGCAGGAGGTCGTACGAGATCTCTCCGGGCACCCTTTTTCTTTTTGTGTGTGTTTGCTTGACAGTTGCTAGGCTCGAGTGCCTGACTCCTTAGTAACTTGTTGCTTGTTTCTTCTTGTGTGTGTAGGAGATGGATGTAAGCCCAGCAATTGGCATTCCGTATCCTTTTGTTGTGTGCTTGGAGTCTGGTATAAGTCCATCAAGTGGCATCTGGTTTCCAGTGTGGGTTTGTTTGGTTCGGAAGTTGATGTAAGTCTAGCGATTGGCGTTCGGGTTCCATGTTTGCCTTTTTGTGCGTGTGTTTGTTTCGGCGTGCGTGAGCCGAACTACGGTAGCTCGGATTCTCATTCCAGATGAGATACGTAGGCATAGGATGCGATATCCTAGCGAGCCCTTTCCCCTCTTCCTCCACCTGTGTTGTCTTCAGTGTGTGTTTGTGAGCAGTTTTAGCAACCTTTTCTTTCTTTTAGAGCGTGGATCCCGTCGAGTACGACGGATGCGTAGGGGTGCTAATACCTTCCCTTCGCATAACCGACTCCCGATCCCATTCTCTTTGGTCGCAAGACCATGTCTTTCCCAGGTTTACTCTGAGCGTTTCCTTTCCCTCTTTTGGGATAAATAACGCACGGTGGCGGCTCTGTTTGTTTTTGTTTTAGCCCGCCGGTTGTTTTTCGCGGATGCGACAATAGGGATACCAAACTTGAGCTAATTAGAAGGACCATTGTCATGAGCATCCAAGTTAAGAGAGAGACAAGTCCCATTGGAAGATCCTAGGAGCTTGATTGAATATTTGCTTGATTGCTTGAGTTAATTGCTTATTGCTTGCTAAGTCTAAAGGAAGGGAGCTCTTGAATCATATTTATGATCTCAAGAAAGGAACTCCAAGGGTTTTATTTCTATTCTCTCATCTTTGCATGTTTAGGACCTAGCCCTTCCATTCTTCTCCCCACTCTAACCCAAGCCAAACTTATTTTGTGCAAACATTGACATTGTTTTCAAAATTAGAAACCTAGGCACTATGCCTTTGATTTTTCAAACCCTTTTCATAATACTTATTTTGAATTGAACCTTAAGTCAACTTTGACTTCCTTTTTGTGAATAATTCTAATTAGTAAATCCCAACTCACTTCAAATTCTTTTGTGGTTCCAATGACCACTTTTGCCAAAGCTTTTCATAAACATTAGCTATTAGGTTTGAGTTATCATAGTGGTTAATGTAAACCTCACCTTATCCTTAGTGATTGGACTATAAGTCTTCCATACTTATTATAGGGTGGATCCCGAACTAGTATGTTGAAGCTCTCCTCACATGGTGGATTGTTAGTTTAGGTTGAGTTTTCTCCCTTTGATAACAAAAGACCTTAAGGATTTTGTCCAAATCAATTCACCAACTTTTTTTGAGATTTTTACCCCGAACTACGAGGTTTTGATCCTACCTTTGTGATGGTACGTAGGCAATGGGTTTATCCATTCAAACAACAAAATTGTAAATAATTTGTATATTCTTTTCTCATCTCCCCAATCATGTTTGCACAAATATTTTCACAAATACCAACCTACCATACAACATTTGCAAAAAGGGCTCCCTTAGAGTACTAAGGATGTTTTGGGTGCTTAAAACCTTCCCATTGCATAACCAACCCCCTTACCCAGATCTCTGACATTTTATTAGTTTTTGATTTGATAAAACTTCTCGGTTTTTGTTCGCTTTCTAACCTTTCCTTTGGATAAATAGAAGTGCGGTGGCAACTCGATTTGTATGATTTACTTTTGATTTAGTCAATAAATCTAAAGGTAACGAATACACCGCTACAGTAGGTTGAAATTCTAGTTAACAGACTATCGATGTCACACAGGATGTTATGACATCCGATTCTGTGCAGACAGGAATGTACACAGCAGGTAAATGTAAGTGCAGTAAATAACACAAGGAATTGTTTACCCAGTTCGGTGTCACACACACCTACGTCTGGGGGCTACCAAGCCAGGGAGGAAATCCACTATTAGCAGTATTAATTCAGGCCTTAAACCACCTGTTTAATCCTATCACTTAATACCTACCCAATGCAATTTCAATCTTAAACTAAGACCAGAGTTCCTACTCACTCCCCCTCAATCACCTCAGTGATTACAACCTTTAATTAGATTAAAGTTAATGGTGAAGTTATACTTCAAACAACTCTTGATTGTGCTTAACAGCTTTAATCAAGATACACAGCACTCACGCTTAAAAGCTTAGAGTGACACAACACTTACAACTCAATGAACACCCTAGTCCAATGCAATCATCTAGGTGATAATTGCTTGGCTCACAAGATAAACCTAATACAAGACACAAACAAAAATACAGCAGTGAAGTATGATGGAACAATAAAATCTTCACGCCTAAAACCCCTTAGTTCTGAAAGAAGGATTGTCATCCTTTTATAATGCAGCACTTGGGCCTTGTACTTGTATTTCCTAAAATTAAGGTTAAGCAAGTTAACCTAATTTCCACATATTAGGGTGCTAACAAATAGGCTATTTGTTAGGTTCATTAATTGTAGCTCAGTTGTTAGTTTCCTGGATTTTAGCTCAGTTGTTGGACTCCTGAAGAATAGCCTGAGAGAAATACTGAAACAGAAAAACTAACCATCCTAAACTTTAGCATATGCTGTCAGGAATGAATGTCACAACATTCAGTTTGACGTCCAGAACATAAACCATATGCTAGGTCTGTTATTTTCCTGAAAGCAGACTTTACCAAATGTTGTACTGTAAAAGACCAACCAGTCTATACTTCAGTATCAGCTTACAGTAATAAATATCAAAACATCCAGTTTGACATTTTGACAATGAGCCTTATGCCAGGTCTGTTATCCTCCTGAAGAACAGACTGAAATAAATACTGAACTGAAGCAGAAAAACCAACCTACCTATTATTCAGTATATGATGTCACTGATGAATGTCATAACATCCAGTTTGACATTCAGACAATAGGCCTTATGCCAGGTCTGTTATTCCCTTGATAAATAGACTGAATTAAATACTGAGTTATAACAGACAACCAACTGTTCTATACCTCAGTATCTGCTGTCAGGGATGAATGTCACAACATTTAGTTTGACATTCAGTAAATCCTGTATTAGCTAAACCTGCAGCATACTACTCAAGTATGTCATGACATCAGTCAAGACATCAGAGTACAGTTAGATGTTCTAACACAAAATGCAGCCAATCAAACATCTCCAAAGCATGTCATGACATCAGTCAAGACATTATAGTCCAGTTAGTGTTTTACCACAAAATGCAGCCAATCAAACATCTACATAGGTAACAACTGATAATCAGGGAAAGTGAAGCATCGGTAGACAGGATCATAGAACTGAACCAAAATGCAGAGAAGACCATCCTCTAATGCACACTTACAAGCTTTTTCATTTTTCCTTCTCTTTCACTATAAACACTTCATTCAACTCTCTCTCACATACATACAACTTCTCACTTTAGAAGCAAAAAGAACAAAAGAAAAGTAGAAGAAGCTTTCCTTCTTCGTCAACCTCATTCGCAACTTCTTGACCACACACTTATCTTCTCTTTTCAACAAAACTCCCCCAATTACTTTCTCGATCCATGCTTCATGTTGCGTCACCATTTAAAAACACGCACATCCAGAAACCTTCTTTTTCCAATCTCTCTTCCAAACACCTCTACAAACAGTGACCGATAAACACTCCCTCCGCCGAAAACTCTCCCACCAACAACATAATACCACCATTTTTTTCTCTTTAACTACAACAACAACAACATCATAAACACACCTCACTTATAAACTCTTCACTCTTCATTAAATATCATCATCTCTAAATAAAACTAGCATTCACAAGAACACTAAAACACATAAACATTTCCACTCATTTTACTCTCCCTCACAAATCCAACACAACACACAAGCAAGCACATCGTTACACGCCGCTGGAAAGATCACCGCAACCACCCCACGTCGCCAGAAAACGGACCAACATCCACGTCAGAGTAAGCTTTCGTCGCCGATAACTCATTTTCTTACCTTTTCATGTTTTCTTTTATTCATTATTGATTGAGGAGATTAACTTTATATTTATTTTGAAGCTTTTTTTTATGAATGAGAGAGATATGAGTAAAAAAAAGAGAGAAGATCTTGTTTTTTTTATTTCTTTGTTCTTACTATTGTTTAATGCATGAGATGAAGAAAATATATTTTGTTGCTTTTACTTTTCCTCTACATGGGAGACATGTGCCATGATATGATTGGATGATGTTTGATTTTAAAAAAATCTAAATCTCTCTTTCTCCTGCACATTGATGCACCACCCCCACTCTCTTTCTTTGCTTTTTTTTTGTATATTAACTATTATTATTATTATGTATTGTTAATATTGTTATTACTATTAGCATTATTATTATAACTATTTTTTAACTATCACAAACATTATCTATTGTGATTATTATTACTATAACTTTGATTTTATTAATTGTTACCATCATTATTATGATTATCATTACAGGTTACTATTTATTGGTTATTAGTATTGATTAATATTTATATTAAGGTTACCACATATTATTATTATTACTTATTATTTTGTTTAATTTTTTTTAATTACTATCTGTTTTTATTTTTATTTTTTTTGTTTTTATTGATTTATTATGAACATTTTTAATTATTATTGTTAAATTTTGATTAATTGATGGTGATTATTATTGTTATTGATATTTATTTATATTATTTATCATTATTGTTTATTATTATAAATATTATTTATATTTATTTATTGGTTATTTATTTTTATTTTTAAATTTTTAAAAAATATTGATTTAATTGTCCAATCGGGTTTTCACATATTGAAATTCTAGTTAACAGACTTTCGATGTCACACGGGATGTTGTGACATCCAATTCTGCGCAGACAAGTATTATGCAGAACTTCAAAAGTAAGTGCAGTAAATAACACAAGGAATTGTTTACCCAGTTCGGTGTCACACACACCTACGTCTGGGGGCTACCAAGCCAGGGAGGAAATCCACTATTAGTAGTATTAATTCAGACTTTAAACCAACTGTTTAACCCTATCACTTAATACCTACCCAATGCAATTTCAATCTTACTCTAAGATCAGAGTTCCTACTCACTCCCCCTCAATCACCTCAGTGATTACAACCTTTAATTATATTAAAGTTTATAGTGAAGTCACACTTCAAACAGCTCTTGATTGTGCTTAACAGCTTTAATCAAGATACACAGCACTCACACTTAAAAGCTTAGAGTGACACAACACTTACAACTCAATGAACACCCTAGTCCAATGCAATCATCTAGGTGATAATTGCTTGGCTCACAAGATACACCTAATACAAGACACACAAAAATACAGCAGTGAAGTATATGGAACAATAAAATCTTCACGCCTAAAATCCCCGAGTTCTGAATGAAGGATTGCCATCCTTTTATATTGCAGCACTTGAGCCTTGTACTTGTATTTCCTGAAATTAAGGTCAAGCAAGTTAACCTAATTTCCAGATATTAGGGTACTAACAAATAGGCTATTTGTTAGGTTCATTAATTGTAGCTCAGTTGTTAGTTTCCTGGATTTTAGCTCAGCTGTTGAATTCCTGAAGAATAGCTTGAGAAAAATGCTGAAACAGAAAAACTAACCAACCTACAATTTAGCATATGCTGTCAGGAATGAATGTCACAACATTCAGTTTGACGTCCAAATCATAGACCATATGCTAAGTTTGTTATTTTCCTGAAAACAGACTGTACAAAATTGTTGTACTGTAGAGGACCAACCCGTTCATACTTCAGTATCAGCTTACATTCATAAATGTCAAAACATCCAATTTGACATTTATACATAGAGCCTTATGCCATGGTCTGTTGTTCTCCTGAAGAACAGACTGAGATACATACTAAAATGTAGCAGAAAACCAACCTGCCTATTATTCAGTATATGCTGACAATGATGAATGTCATAACATCCAGTTTGACATTCATACAGTAGGCCTTGTGTCAGGTCTGTTATTCCCTTGATAAACAGACTGAAAATAAAACTGAGTTATAACAGAACACCAACTGTTATATCCCTCAGTATCTGCTGTCAGGGATGAATGCCATAACATCTAGTTTGACATTTAGTAGATCCTGTATTAGCTAAACCTGCAACATACTCAAGTATGTCATGACATCAGTCAAGACATCAGAGTATAGTTAGATGATCTAACACAAAACGCAGCTAAACAAACATCTCCAAAGCATGTCATGACATCAGTCAAGACATTAGAATCTAGCTAGTATTTTAATATAAAATGCAGCCAATCAAACATCTACAAACTCCCCCTTTGGCAAATTTTTGGCTAAAACACTTTGGCATCACAACAGAGTACACAGCAGCGGAAAACACACATCTAGCAGGGAAAAAACCTAGCTAATACACTCAGAGCAGCAACACTCTCAACACACAGATAGAAGTTAAATAAGAACTTCATAAATCAGCACACATACATAAGTTAAATAAAAACTTCTACCAGCATCACACACATAGAAGTTAAATAAAAACTTCTAATAGCAGCACACACATAGAAGTTAAATAAAAACTTCTAATAGCAGCACACACAAACACACTCACACTCATAGAAGTGGAACATCAGCTGCAGCACAACCTCTAGATTAGAGGATCTTCAATATTTGTTTAATCACATAATCTGTTGTCCTGGGGCATCACAGGTGCTACTCCCCCTTTTTGTCAAAAATGTTGCCAAAGCAACACCATAAATTACAGACAAAAAAAATAGAATTACACACAAATGACAAAAATACAATCTTGATTTTACTTCACAGTTTCAATCACGACTACCCCCACTTGATTTGCTTCACAGCTTTGATCAAGTAATCACACACTCATGCTTTACAGCAGGTACACCCATATCAGATGCCATGAATTTGAGTCTGACATCTTGAACCACTCCTGCATGAACACTTTCGTGAAGTCCAGCAGGCACATAGGCTGTCCCATGTTGGGATATCCCCTTAACATCTTGTTACCACACTTGCAGTAAGTAACATAGTTGTGATCTGTTGTCCAGTCATAGCAAACTTTCAATTGTTTAATAGGTTGAGATATTAAACAATACATCCCAAACATCATTGGTTGCTATAAATCCTCAGAAAGGCATATTCCCAGTTTGCCCCTTAAATTTTCAAACTGAGTAGCATCCAGAGCCTTTATGAATCTGTTAGCAAGTTGAAGTTCAGTGGCTACATGTTCCAAGGTAATCACTTTGTCTTTCACCAGATCTCTGATAAAGTGATGTCTAATGTCAATATGTTTGGTCCTGCTGTGTTGGATGGGATTCTTGGAAATATTGATGGCACTGAGATTGTCACAGAACAATGTCATGACATTTTGAGAGACATTGTATTCAGTGAGCATCTATTTCATCCACACCAGTTGGGAACAACTGCTTCCAGCTGCTATGTACTCAGCCTCTGCAGTGGACAGTGATACACAATTCTGCTTCTTGCTGAACCATGATATGAGATTGTTTCCCAAGAAGAAACATCCTCTTGATGTGCTTTTTCTGTCATCAGCACTCCCAGCCCAATCAGCATCACAATACCCAGATAAGATAGGCTCAGAGCCATGAGAGTATAGCATACCATAGTCACAAGTCCCATTGACATACTTGAGAATCCTCTTGACTTGATTTAAGTGGCTCACTTTGGGTTCTGCTTGGTATCTAGCACATACTCCAACTGCATAGGAAATATCAGGTCTACTTGCAATTAGATATAGGAGACTACCTATCATGCTTCTATACAAGCATTGATCAACACTGGGACCTCCTTCATCTTTGGTTAATTTTAGATTCGTAGGTGCAGGAGTTCTATTGTGTCTAGCATTATCCATGCCAAACTTCTTAACTATGTTTTTGGCATACTTGCTTTGGGAGAGAAACATAGAGTCCTCCATTTGGTTAACTTGCATTCCAAGAAAATAAGTCATTTCCCCAACCAGACTCATTTCAAACTCAGATTGCATCTGGTGAACAAAATGTTTCACCATTTGCTCTGACATTCCACCAAAGACAATGTCATCCACATAAATTTGGGCAATCATGATTTTGCTATCTTCATCCTTCACAAACAGGGTCTTATCTATCCCTCCTTTCCTGTACCCATGAGAGGTCAGAAATTCAGTTAACCTTTCATACCAAGCTCTAGGGGCTTGTGTCGCAACCTGAAAAATACAGTGCGCGAAAAAACAACCGGCGAAAGAGAAAGACAGAAGAGTCGCCACCGTGCGTTATTCATCCCAAAGGAGGGAAAGGAAACGCTCGAAGTAAACCTGAAAAAGGAAAGGACAAGATGGGGTCTCGCAACCAAATCTTGGGTTCGGGAGTCGGTTATGCGAAGGGAAGGTATTAGCACCCCTACGCATCCGTAGTACTCTACGGGATCCACTTTTGTGGTTTTTGTCTAAAGGGTATGGGTTTACCTAATGTGCTTATTTACTAAAAGATTAAGAGAAATGACTCGCGCGGATGTCGCGTCCACTGCATACGTATCTCATCTGAAATATGAGAATCAGAGTCTTCGTAGCTCGGCTGACCTATGGGTTGGGGGATGTGTGCTCGCTAAGACATCGCGTCTTATGCCTACGTATCTCATCTGAAATGAGAATCAGAGCAAGCCGTAGTTCGGCTAACTACGGGGTCATGGAATGGGTTTTGGATGAACGACGTTACTACGCAATCTACCGGATGCTCGACCTTTGGAGACTTACTCACCTGTAGTAGAAGGAGTAAACGTGTGTTATGGGTTTTAGGGTTTGTGATGCGCGAGGGCAAACGGGCAGTCCTTGACGAAGGAACCGCGTTACACGTGGGGATACGAATACAAAACACAAAACAAGTATCTCAAAGTAAAATGCCACCAAGGGGCTCAAACATTGCCTCCTATCGAGGTCTTCCAGCTAAAAAAGCGATAAAGTACGAGAAAGGGAATAAATTACCACACGGATAAAGATCCGAAGCTATAGCAGTTAAAGGAGCAAGAAACCCTGAAATCTCTCCAGCTGGACCGTCAAAGGAAATCAGTCATCACGAATAATCAGAATAAAACTCCAGGGGTTATCCCACAAATAAAGTGGGAAACCACGCGAGTGCCTCTGTGAAAGCCATGTGAGCCCTCACAAAACTCGACAAAGGGTTAGAGCAGCAGGATGAAATCAAGAGAAAACAATGCCATGGAAACACAAGACAGGTTAGAACAAAGAGATAAAAAAAACGAATACTGTCACGTTCGCGACTGCTTCGCCTAGCGAAGGCTTAGCGAAGCTTCGCTACAGGCTCGCCTAGCGAGGGCCTGCGGGTTTTGGATTTTTGGTTGATACCTGCACGATGTTAAGGACTCCAAACTCTATGGAATTCGTCTCAGAAACGAAATTATTAAAACATTCGATGCATTGTTCATATATTTATACACAAACATAAACCCGTGGGCAATACCTGATGTTACCTCATACATTCATAATATTCAAATTCAAGGCGTAAAGTAGTAGGAACAAAGGCATACCTGATGAGAGAGATCGATCGAACGGCGCGGCTGGATTCGTAAAGCTGTGTTAGGTTTGCGTGAGGCGGAGGCAAAAGAGCGTGTGAATCGGAGTGAACTCCTCAGAGCTGCCTGAGGTTGCTGCAGAGTAATTCCTAGGTCTCCTTCTCTCAAGATCTTTCTCCCGTGGTTCTCCCAGTGTAACTCCAAGTGTCCTTTCCTCTACTGAAACTTCAGTATTTATAGACTGATTTCGTGGGTAATGGGCTTGGAATGAGGTCAGCTGAGGCCCAAAGCTTTCTGATATTTTCTGAAATGCACGCCCTTCGCCTAGCGAAGGATCTGCTCGCCTAGCGAGCATGACAGTGTTCTTCGCTAGGCGAAGCATATGCTCGCCTAGCGAGCATGACAGCTCATCAGCCGATTCTTGCTTCTTCAAGTCTGGCAATTTGCACGGTGAATAGGCCCCAATTAGACCTGTTGGTAGTACCTCAAGTCTATTCCTTGCGTTGACTGACCGTCTAAGTAGAACCCACAAAGTGTCCTGGATGATGTTCGAGCTTCTTGGAGCTAATTCTGATTGATGCGATGCAATATGGCATGAAATGCTAAATGACCTAAAAAGTGAATGCATGAATAAGGAGGGCAAATTTTGGGGTGTTACAGCTGCCCCTATTCAATCAACTGGGGACCCGAAAAGAAGATAGCGGCGGCTTTCGCACTTTCGAGGTATCAAGGGATTGAATACAATAAAAGCCCAAAAATTTGCGCTGAAGTGAAGTGAAGTAACAATGCCTTGAAAGAAGAATCCGTCTGATACGGTGAGAGTCAGTCCGAATACCGAAAAAGAATGTTAACCTGGATACCAAAATAAATGGTAACACAGAAATAACCATGGCCTGAATGCCGCTCATCAGTCTGAATACTGGAGATGACTTCGATCTGAACATCGGGAAAACTGGCCTGAATGCCACTTCGGTCTGAATACCTGAACATTGGCCTGAATGCCACTTCGGTCTGGATACCGGGAAAACTGGCCTGAATGCCACTTCGATCTGAATATCGGAACACTGGCCTGAACGCCACAAGTTGCATCGACCTGATCGTCAGAAACTTCTTCGATCTGAATATCGGAAAACTGGCCTGAACGCCACTTCGGTCTGGATACCGGAACATTGGCCTGAATGCCACTTCGGTCTGAACACCGGAAAACTGGCCTGAATGCCACTTCGATCTGAATATCGGAACACTCATGCCTGTCAGTATCAGCAGAGATAGAGAATGATGATAGAGGCGGCGCATGGGCCAATGACACTTGCTGGGGATAACAAAGGTAAGTCAAGAACAATCTTCAGTCTGAGTATTGGAAACAATTTCTAGCTTATCACTTGGGATACCGAGAATGTTTTATGCTTACATGCGTATGTTTGAATTTTTCAATGGCGTAATGCTCCATGAAAATGGAAATGCTACGCGATTTGGAAGGATGCAATGCAATATGATTCTACATGCAGGGATGCGAAATGCTGGGTAGAATGCCAAGCCGAGGCAAGGGGATCTGCTGGGGAAATGATTACCATCTTCTGGCCAGGCTGCTGGAGATACACACCACAATGAACTCTATGGGGAGATGACTAGCCATGCGGTGCTCTGGCCATACCGAGACTCTGATCGGGGAAAGAATGGCATTGGAAGCCTGCTGCTGAGGAAAGCTACAATGATTCTGGCAACCACGATTTGCGAGAGATGACTCAGCAGGGGGAGCAAACACTGATACGGTACCGAGGTTCTGCTTCAAGGAAAGAAACCATGGATCTGGCATTGGGATTATCGATCTGGCATCGAACTCTAAGGAGTAGCCACTTCTGCTGGGAAGATACAGTCTGGCACTGTCAACTCCGCTGGGGATATATAGTCTGACACTGTCAACTCTACTGGGGAGTGTATGTCCTGAAACAACCGCTTGAGGAAGTACAATGGTGAGAACCTGCTGGGGATTGAGGAATCCAACGCTCTGATCAGCTCTGCAGGGATAAGACACCGAATTTGTCTGTTGGTGACTTCACTGGGGAAGATATTCACGATCATCCGCAGGGGATTTTAAGGAAATGCCCCGAGGGTATCTGTTCAGAATAGACGATCCAAAGCACTTAAAATTTACAGCAATTTTAAATGTTTATTGAGCATGTACCTGTAAAGCCCTTATGTGTCATGATGCAATGTTTATCAAAAATTCGGACGTCATTTTTGCAAACAAAACAGTAAAATGAAAATGAAAACAGAGATATACTGAATAACATGATTTTATTGATTGAATGGCCTCTGAATAGGCATTTACATCAGGAAGCAATCCCTGGAAAGAGGTAATCGCTCAAAACATAAAAACAGAAATTAATCTAATGGCAATGTGAAATGGATTTCTATTGGGTTCCAATTCTGCTATGACTTGCTCGTCTTCAAGATCCTCCAGATGATCAACCTTCTGAAAAGGTGATTGGACTGTTTCCTACCTTTCGAAAATTTCTAGTCATCGACATGAGATGAGATTCAGAACTAACTCAAGACGCAGTCATTCGCTTAATCCCTAACTTTTTCCTGGATCGCCCTTTTCGGGTTTTCAATCCACCGGGATACCCATTTTTGCCTAAGTTGCCTTTTCAGGTTTTCAACTTACCGGGTGTACGATCTTTTCATTTTTAATCCCTAATTTTTGCCCGAACCTTTTCATTTTCTTGGTTCGTCGGGATGCCCATTTTTGCCTGGACTATTCTTTTTACTGTCCAGCGGGTCTATTTTATGCGAAGTATTTTTTAACTGCGTCTGATTTCACAGGGGAAGTGAAGTTTTCACCATCCATAGTTGCAAGCATTAAGGCCCCACCATCAAAAACCTTGGTGACAATATACGGTCCATCATAGTTAGGAGTCCACTTGCCCCTGTGATCTGTCTGAGGAGGAAGGATCCTTTTCAAAACTAGATCTCCAACTTGGAAACAACGAGGACGCACTTTTTGATCAAAGGCTCTCTTCATCCGACTCTGATACAACTGCCCACGACAAATGGCTGCCATTCGCTTCTCTTCGATAAGACTCAACTCATTGGACCTTGTCCGAATCCATTCAGCTTCGTCTAGCTAGACATCCAATAAGACTCTTAGAGAAGGAATCTCCACTTCAACAGGTAGGACTGCTTCCATACCATACACAAGGGAGTAAGGGGTTGCCCCGGTCGATGTACGTACTGAAGTGCGGTACCCATGCAAGGCGAAAGGTAGCATCTCATGCCAATCTCTGTACGTGACGACCATCTTCTGCACAATCTTCTTTATGTTCTTATTTGCCGCCTCAACAGCGTCGTTCATCTTAGGGCGGTAAGGGGAAGAATTGTGATGCTGAATGTTGAAGTTCTGACACAACTCCTTTATCATTTTGTTGTTGAGATTAGAACCATTATCAGTAATGATTCTTTCGGGAATCCCATAGCGACAAATGATTTCTTTCTTGATGAAACGGGCAACCACATGTCTGGTGACATTCGCAAACGACGCTGCCTCGACCCACTTGGTGAAATAGTCGATGGCAACAAGGATGAAGCGATGCCCATTGGAAGCAGTCGGCTCAATCTTTCCAATCATGTCAATGCCCCACATGGCAAACGGCCACGACGAAGACATCATATTCAGAGGATTTGGCGGTACATGCACCTTATCAGCATAAATCTGGCATTTATGGCACTTCCGAGCATATTTGAAACAATCAGATTCCATGGTCATCCAGTAATAACCTGCTCTCAACAATTTCTTAGCCATTGCATGTCCGCCGGCATGAGTACCGAAGGAGCCTTCATGAACTTCCTGCATTAACATGTCCGCTTCGTGTCTGTCCACGCATCTGAGCAAAACCATGTCGAAGTTCCTCTTATACAGCACATTGTCTTTGTTCAAGAAGAAATTGCCTGCCAATCTTCTCAAAGTCTTTTTGTCGTTGTTGGATGCCCCTGCATGGTACTCTTGATTCTTCAGAAAGCACTTGATATCGTGATACCAGGGCTTGTCATTGACTACCAGTTCAGCATCAAACACATATGCGGCCCTATCAAGGCGCATCACATCGATCCTGGGAGCATGGTTCCAACGAATTACCTTGATCATGGAGGATAGAGTAGCAAGTGCGTCTGCCATCTGGTTCTCATCACGAGGTATATGATACAATTTTACTGTTGTGAAGAAAGTCAACAGTCTTCTCGTGTAATCTCTGTAGGGGACCAGAGTGGGCTGGAGAGTATTCCAATCACCATTCACTTGGTTGATCACCAGAGTTGAATCTCCGAAGATGTCCAGAGTCTTGATTCTCAGATCAATGGCTTGCTCAATACCCAAGATACAGGCCTCGTACTCAGCTTCATTATTTGTGCACTCAAAAGTCAAACGAGCGGTGAAAGGTATGTGGGCACCTTTCGGAGTTGTAATGACAGCACCAATTCCACTTCCTCTAGCATTGACAGCCCCATCAAACAACAAAGTCCACTTTTCGTTTGGATCAGGTCCCTCCTCAACAACTGGCTCTTCACAGTCTTTCATCTTGAGGAACATGATGTCTTCATCAGGGAATTCAAACTTCATCGGCTCATAATCATCAATCGGCTGCTCGGCAAGATAGTCTGACAGAATACTCCCTTTGATGGCTTTCTGGGATGTATACTGGATATCATACTCTGTTAGTACCATTTGCCAACGAGCAACCCTTCCGGTGAGAGCTGGCTTCTCGAATATGTATTTGACTGGATCCATCTTAGAAATCAACAAGGTAGTATGGTTCAACATATACTGCCTCAGTCGGCGAGCAGCCCAGGCCAAAGCACAGCAAGTTTTCTCAAGCTGCGAATATTTGACTTCACAGTCGGTAAACTTTTTGCTAAGGTAGTATATGGCATGCTCTTTTCGACCAGACTCGTCATGCTGTCCCAATACACACCCCATCGAGTTCTCAGTCACTAATAGGTACATTATCAGAGGTCTCCTAGGAACTGGAGGTATAAGGATCGGAGGTTTCTGTAGGTACTCTTTTATCTTCTCGAATGCCCTTTGACAATCTTCATTCCACCTGATAGCCTGATCTTTCTTCAGCAATTTGAAAATTGGCTCACACGTGGTTGTTAGGTGAGAGATGAACCTTGCAATGTAGTTCAACCTCCCTAAGAAACTACGGACTTGTTTCTCTGTTCTTGGCTTAGGCATTTCCTGTATCGCTTTTACTTTGTCGGGATCCACCTCAATCCCTTTTCCGCTAACAATAAAACCCAGCAATTTTCCCGATCTCACCCCGAAAGTGCACTTGTTCGGATTAAGTCTCAGTTTGAATTTCCTCAACCGCTCAAACAGTTTCTGCAAATTCACCAAATGTTCTTCTTCTGTCTGAGATTTGGAAATCATATCGTCCACATAAACCTCGATTTCATGATGAATCATATCATGGAACAGAGTCACCATAGCTCGTTGATATGTTGCTCCGACATTTTTCAGACCAAACGGCATCACCTTGTAGCAGAAGGTGCCCCATGGGGTTATGAAAGTTGTCTTTTCCATGTCTTCTGGTGCCATCTTGATTTGGTTATAGCCAGAAAAGCCATCCATGAAAGAGAATACCGAGAACTGAGCTGTATTATCCACCAAAACATCGATGTGAGGTAATGGGAAATCATCTTTAGGGCTAGCTCTGTTCAGATCCCGGTAGTCGACACACATCCGTACTTTTCCATCCTTCTTAGGTACTGGGACAATGTTTGCAACCCATGGCGGATAATTGGTGACTGCTAGAAACCCTGCATCCAACTGCTTTTGCACTTCTTCCTTTATCTTGACAGCCATCTCTGGTCTTGTTCTTCTGAGCTTCTGCTTGACCGGAGGACAACCTTCTTTGAGAGGCAAGCGGTGTACCACAATGTCTGTGTCCAGCCCAGGCATGTCCTGATAAGACCAGGCGAAGATGTCAACGTATTCTTGCAGCAATTCAATCAGCCCTTTCTTCACATCATCTCCCAAAACAGCCCCTATTTTGATTTCTCTCTTGGCGTCTTCGGTACCGAGATTAATCACTTCAACAGACTCTCGATGCGGTTGAATAACCCTTTCCTCTTGTTTTAATAACCTGGTAAGCTCTTCAGGGAGTTCACAATCTTCATCATCCTCTTCTTCAGCTTGAAAGATTGGATTTTCAAAGTCGAAGCGAGCCATAGCAGAACCGTATCAATAGGATCCGGTGATGTGCATCTGCATGAGTGATGGTATGTGCTTATGAGTGTGAACAAGAAGTGAAAACTAAACAAAACATTGCCATTTTTTATTTTGAATAACTGCAAAAATAGAAAGACAGGGAACGAAATATTTGAATGCAAAAATACGTCCTTTATTTATGATAAAAATGCAAGTGTCACATAGACGGGCCCTACAATGAGTCATTACGCCCTGGGCGGAACGTAAGACTTGGATATGCATGAATAAACAAAGAAAATTACTCTTCAAGAAGAGTGACTTGGATAATCTCCTCAGAAGACCAATTGTTGATGACTTCACCCGGGATCCTTGGACGCACCCAGTTGTCAATGTCACAATCACTATCCCCATCTTCTTCGTCGACTGCAGAGACTTGACCATACTGAATGATGCCAGCACTGGAGAAAGTGATCGGACCCTGAAGTGTTGTAGAAGTCAGAGCCGGCTGATATCCAATCCCGAACTTATCTTCTTTCACTGGTAATTCCAACAGACGCCCCCAACCGGGAGCAACACCTGAATCCACCACGGCCCGTGCCTGCTTAAAGGATGAGATAGAGGCACCCGCTTTAACCTCTTCCACCGGAGCTGCATCCTTGATTTGAACTGATTCAAAAGCCTGACACCGAGTCTCATGAATTTCACCTTCTACTTCTACATACTTGAACGTAGACAGGTTACTGACCAGGATGTCTTCCTCACCACAGACGGTGATAATTCGTCCGTTGACCGGAAACTTAATCTTCTGGTGTAGAGTTGAAGAGACTGCCCCAGCATTATGGATCCAAGGACGACCCAGCAGGCAACTGTAGGAAGGACTGATATCCATCACATAGAAGACAGTGTTGAAGGTTTGTGATCCAATCAGAATTGGTAATTCTACCTCTCCAAACACTGATCTCTTAGAGCCATCGAAGGCTCTCACAATAAGATCTGAAGGTTTCAAGACCAAACCCTCTACTTCTAACTTCGACAGGGCTCTCTTGGGTAGCACATTGAGAGAGGAGCCTGTATCCACCAGAACATGCGATAGCACGGTGTCTCTGCATTCCATCGAGATGTGCAGAGCCTTGTTATGATTGCGTCCGGCTGGTGTTAAGTCAGAATCAGTAAAACCTAACCCGTTGCTTGTATGTACATTGGCAACGATCCCTTCTAGTTGGTTTACCGAGATCTCTTGAGGTACATAAGCAGCATTAAGAACCTTCAGAAGTGCCTCCCTGTGTGCCTCTGAACACAATAGGAGTGAGAGAATGGATATCTTGGACGGAGTCTGAATCAACTGATCGACTACCTTGTAATCGCTTTTCTTTATGATTCTCAGAAGCTCGTCCACATCCTTTGCAAAAGTGGGCTCAGAACCTCCCTGGGGTGCAGAGGTACCCCCATTCACGGCTTGCTTGCCCTTGGCTTTCGCCACAGCATCAGCATTATCAGCTTGGGTAACCGGTGGTGAGAAGAGTCTACCACTCCTGGTGAATCGCCCGATTCCTCCCACATTATCCACTGTGGGACCGTCAAGTTCAGGCTTCTGACCCTCTTCTGCTTGCAGTGGCCGTTCCACCCTATGATCGTGCGTATACACGCTTCCCCCATAATGCCACGGAATGGCCCTTTCACTGGTGAAAGGTAAAGGACCAGGGGTTGTGATGGTCATAGTAGATCGTCGCGCTGGTGGTACGGGTTATGCTTTTGGCGCACTGATCTGATTAGTTGGGTAGAAAATAGTGATAGTAGCAATATCACAGTCGTACTCAGAAATCTCATTCATTGAAATGCAAGCATCCGAGACATCGGAATTAAGTTCAATTACATCATTATGGATTGCAGAAACAGTAGGAACAACATCTGCGAATTCATCAGCAGCATCTTCAAACCCTTCTTTCTCAACCCCTTCCACAGACTCTTGGACAGACAAATCCTCAACCTGGAGGATACCTTTGTCGAGCAAGGCCTTGATACCTTGTTGTAGCTTCAAACAACCTCCGCCCTGAGTAGCACAATCCAAACAACCCTTCCCACAACCGGGGAAAACGTCGGCCTTCAGCAAGCATCCTTTGATATCCAACAATGGAGTCTTCAACTTCAACACATCTTTGACGGATCTGGCTTCCCCTTCCATCATGTTAACGTTCACACCACCATGCTGGGGCATGGGATTGTTAACGACATTCGGAGCTGGTGCAAGATCGATGGCCTTTGAATCTATGAGGTCTTGAACTACGTGCTTAAAAGCTTTGCAGTTCTCAATATTGTGGCCAGGTGCCCCAGAGTGGAAGCTACACCTAGCGTTGGCGTCGTAACCCACCGGAAGTCTACCAACAGGAGGAGCCAGAGTGCGTAATTGCACAAGTTGTAGTTGTTGAAGACTAGAAAGCAACTGGGCGTACGACATTGGAAGGGTGTCGAAACGCCGGTCCATCACCCTTTGCCTCTGTTGATAAGCGGGTTTGTTACCCGGTTGTTGCTGCTGTTGATACTGAGCTGGTTGACGTTGTGATTGTTGTTGTTGTAGTGGTGCTGCAGCTGGAATGGTCACAACCGCAACATACGGTTGCTGATGATAATTCTGAAAGTTATTCCTCCGGTTATCCCTGTTCTGATAAGAAGATATGGCATTTGCATCCCCTTCTCTCCTCTTCTATCCATGAATGAACGACTTCTTCACCCCTGATGAGGATCCACCTCCACTCTGGATCTTGTATGTCTTTAGGTAATTCTCCACCCTTTCTCCAGTAGAGACCACATCAGCAAAGTTGGATGCATTGCACCCCACCAGACGCTCCAGATAAGGTCCAGGCAGCGTATTCATGAACATGTTGGCCATTTCCTTTTCCAACATAGGAGGCTGAACACGGGAAGCTGTATCCCTCCAGCGTTGAGCGTATTCCCTGAAGCACTCATTGCTTTTAAGAGACAGATTCTGAAGTTGAGTTCTGTCCGGAGCCATGTCTGCATTATACTGATACTGCTTCACGAAAGCCTCTGCCAAATCCCTCCAGCAACGGATGTGGGCTCTGTCCAACCTCATATACCATTCCAAGGATGCCCCAGCTAGGCTATCCTGGAAGAAGTACATAAGTAGCTTCTCGTCATCAGAGTATGCAACCATTTTACGGAAATAGGCTTGAACGTGAGTTTTGGGGCAAGAGCTGCCATTGTATTTGTCGAATATCGGGACCTTGAATTTCGGTGGCACCCTCACACCTAGGACCAGCCCCAAGTCAGCAATATCTACTCCCAGAGGATTCTGTCCTTCCACTGCCTTCAACCTTTCTTCCAATCTCCTAAACATGGGGTCCATGCCAAAGTCTTCCTGAAGCAAGGGGAACTGATCATCCTGACCATCCTGAATGGGTTGTTGACCGGAGGTGACATGTAGGATTGGGATAGGCCCCGGTCCATTGGGTCCATTAGCCTCTCCAGCTGGAGGATCAGCCAACGTCTCCGGTTGAGTAATAGGGGGATCCCTCTATACCAATAATCTAAGCTCCTGCTGTCCTTGAGCCACCCCTTGAACCAAATCCATGAATTGATTCATGTGAATCTTCATCTCGGCGAGCTCTGCCTGTAGGCTTTCCATTACTCTCTGTTGGTTCCTCCGGGTACCGTATCGGTGAATGCCTGAGTCAGCTATCCTGCTAGTGGGACACCAAACAAATTGAGAACACTGTGGCGGTACCTGTTATGCAAGACATGCGGATGACTATGCAAATGCAATGACATGTTTATCAATTCCAAGAGTATTCTACCCCCTTGATTCCAGTCTCACATTTGATAAGCAGTGTAAAAAGAAAACCCCGACTAGAATCAAGAAGAAGATTTAAACCTTCTTGAAAAGGATAAACATGTGTTAAATGATATGAATGCAAATGATGTGATGATGTGAATGCAATGCAATGGCATGTCAATCAGGATTGCTGTATCTGCTTGAACATCTGTCAGGTTGCACTGTCTGGAGAGAAATCAAGAGCACACCAAACAAAGGTCATGGGATGGATCATGTTATCCTTAATATCAACCACCCATTTCGGCGGATTATGGTTTACACCTTATCAATACCCGAGTTTCATTGATATTAAGGATACCTGATCGGATCAACCATGAATCAAGGGTTTGTCGCAAGTCACGAGCATGGAGTTTAGGTTAAGAACCACCCAAAAGGAGTGTACTAAGGTTTAAACCTGCCAAATATGTTCTACAAAAGGTTCCCATAGTCATAATCCCATCTTTCGGATATTATCAGAGGAACGACTACTCGTATTCCAACAATATTCTCAAGAGAGACTCTTATGAGTGTAGTATCGCGTAACAATCGTATCAAATCTTACACTTGAACGACTTTCGCACTACGTCCTACGAATAGGCCAAGATGGGTTTGGTAAACTAAGGTCCTTGGCTTCTTAGGTCTATATTGGAACAAGTAATGTCTAACCACAACTTACTTATGTGACATTATTGATCTCAACATGACCTCCACCAAGTGAATGGGCTTGCAAGTCAACTCGCTAAGGAATAACTCCACACAAGTTGACAGGACTATGCCATTCTCCTATCTCAAGTGCACTCGAGTTCGGGTATAGAACTCATCTCACAAAGATCACCAAGCAGCCATAGCCAGCCAACAGATACAACAATGATATGTACACAATGCAATAAGGTAAAGCAGGTAAATAAATAACCGTACAAAAGCATGAACACCCAATAAACAAACAAACTACAAAAGCTAGGAGGGACTCGCTTAGGGAAGATGGACCAGCAAGAGGTCAACTTCTTAAAATCCCCAGCAGAGTCGCCAGCTGTCGCAACCTGAAAAATACAGTGCGCGAAAAAACAATCGGCGAAACAGAAAGACAGAAGAGTCGCCACCGTGCGTTATTCATCCCAAAGGAGGGAAAGGAAACGCTCGAAGTAAACCTGAAAAAGGAAAGGACAAGACGGGGTCTCGCAACCAAATCTTGGGTTCGGGAGTCGGTTATGCGAAGGGAAGGTATTAACACCCCTACGCATCCGTAGTATTCTACGGGATCCACTTTTGTGGTTTTTGTCTAAAGGGTATGGGTTTACCTAATGTGCTTATTTACTAAAAGATTAAGAGAAATGACTTGCACGGATGTCGCGTCCACTACATACGTATCTCATCTGAAATATGAGAATCAGAGTCTTCGTAGCTCGGCTGATCTATGGGTTGGGGGATGTGTGCTCGCTAAGACATCGCGTCTTATGCCTACGTTTCTCATCTGAAATAAGAATCAGAGCAAGCCGTAGTTCGGCTAACTACGGGGTCATGGAATGGGTTTTGGATGAACGACGTTACTACGCAATCTACCGGATGCTCGACCTTTGGAGACTTACTCACCTGTAGTAGAAGGAGTAAACGTGTGTTATGGGTTTTAGGGTTTGTGATGCGCGAGGGCAAACGGGCAGTCCTTGACGAATGAACCGCGTTACACGTGGGGATACGAATACAAAACACAAAACAAGTATCTCAAAGTAAAATGCCACCAAGGGGCTCAAACATTGCCTCCTATCGAGGTCTTCCAGCTAAAAAAGCGATAAAGTACGAGAAAGGGAAAAAATTACCACACGGATAAAGATCCGAAGCTATAGCAGTTAAAGGAGCAAGAAACCCTGAAATCTCTCCAGCTGGATCGTCAAAGGAAATCAGTCAACACGAATAATCAGAATAAAACTCCAGGGGGTATCCCACAAATAAAGTGGGAAACCACGCGAGTGCCTCTGCGAAAGCCATGTGAGCCCTCACAAAACTCGACAAAGGGTTAGAGCAGCAGGATGAAATCAAGAGAAAACAATGCCATGGAAACACAAGACAGGTTAGAACAAAGAGATAAAAAAAACGAATACTGTCACGTTCGCGACTGCTTCGCCTAGCGAAGCTTCGTTACAGGCTCGCCTAGCGAGGGCCTGCGGGTTTTGGATTTTTTGTTGATACCTGCACGATGTTAAGGACTCCAAACTCTATGGAATTCGTCTCAGAAACGAAATTATTAAAACATTCGATGCATTATTCATATATTTATACACAAACATAAACCCGTGGGCAATACCTGATGTTACCTCATACATTCATAATATTCAAATTCAAGGCGTAAAGTAGTAGGAACAAAGGCATACCTGATGAGAGAGATCGATCGAACGGTGCGGCTGGATTCGTAAAGCTCTGTTAGGTTTGCGTGAGGCGGAGGCAAAAGAGCGTGTGAATCGGAGTGAACTCCTCAGAGCTGCCTGAGGTTGCTGCAGAGTAATTCCTAGGTCTCCTTCTCTCAAGATCTTTCTCCCGTGGTTCTCCCAGTGTAACTCCAAGTGTCCTTTCCTCTACTGAAACTTCAGTATTTATAGACTGATTTCGTGGGTAATGGGCTTGGAATGAGGTCAGCTAAGGCCCAAAGCTTTCTGATATTTTCTGAAATGCGCGCCCTTCGCCTAGCGAAGGATCTGCTCGCCTAGCGAGCATGACAGTGTTCTTCGCTAGGCGAAGCATATGCTCGCCTAGCGAGCATGACAGCTCATCAGCCGATTCTTGCTTCTTCAAGTCTGGCAATTTGCACGGTGAATAGGCCCCAATTAGACCTGTTGGTAGTACCTCAAGTCTATTCCTTGCGTTGACTGACTGTCTAAGTAGAACCCACAAAGTGTCCTGGATGATGTTCGAGCTTCTTGGAGCTAATTCTGATTGACGCGATGCAATATGGCATGAAATGCTAAATGACCTAAAAAGTGAATGCATGAATGAGGAGGGCAAATTTTGGGGTGTTACAGCTTGCTTTAACCCATACAAGGCTTTCCTCAACTTGTACACATGCTTGGGCAGGTTAGGATCACAGAATCCTTTAGGTTGTTCCACATAGACTTCTTCATTCAAGTAGCCATTTAAAAAGGCACTTTTCACATCCATTTGGAACAATTTGAACTTCAGAATACAGGCCACACCTAACAGCAATCTTATTGACTCAAGTCTTGCAACGGGTGCAAACGTCTCATCAAAATCAACCCCTTCAACTTGAGTATACCCCTGTGCCACTAGTCTTGCTTTATTCCTAGTGATTACTCCTTTCTCATCCGACTTGTTCTTGTAAATCCACTTGGTACCAATGATGTTAGTCCCTTCAGGTCGTGGAACTAGCTCCCATACTTCATTCCTTTTAAACTGCTCCAGTTCATCTTGCATGGCATTGACCTAATATTCATCAGTCAGGGCTTCTTTCACATTTTTTGGTTCAACCTTGGATACAAAACATGAATTAGAGCTAATTTCCCTTGATCTGGTAGTCACACCACTATTGGGATCCCCTATGATAAGATCCTTAGGGTGGTCTTTCTGAATTCTGATAGACGGTACTTTGTTGGATGCATCTACCTCACATTCAGGCGGAGTCTCCTGTACTTCTTCAGACTTGACTGGTATGTCTGTTGAAGTATCAAGGAATGTTCCAACATCCTCTATGACATCGACTCCTTCCTCTTTATTATCCACAATAACATTTATGGATTCCATCAGGACATTGGTCCTGTAGTTGAACACGTTGTAGGCTCTGCTGTTAGTTGAGTATCCTAGGAATATATCCTCATCACTTTTGGGATCCATTTTCCTTCTCTGTTCACGATCTGTAAGAATGTAGCATTTGCTTCCAAAGATATGAAAGTACTTCACAGTGGTTTTTCTGCCTTTCCATATTTCATAGAGAGTGGAAGAGGTTCCTTTTCTCAAGGTAACTTTATTGTGAACATAGCAAGCTGTATTCATAGCTTCGGCCCAAAAGTGCATAGGAAGCTTCTTTGCATGAATCATTGCCCTGGCAGATTCTTGAATAGTTCTGTTTTTCCTTTCAACTATCCCATTTTGCTGAGGAGTTATAGGAGAGGAAAACTCATGACTTATTCCTTCAGACGAGCAAAACTCATCAAACTTGGAATTCTTAAACTCCGTCCCATGGTCACTCCTAATTCTGACAACACAGTTGTCCTTTTCCCTTTGAAGTTTGATGCACAGTTCTTTGAAGATATCAAATGCATCTGACTTTTCTCTGATGAAGCTTATCCAAGTGTATCTGGAGTGGTCATCAACAACCACATAGGCATACCTCTTTCCACCCATACTTTCAACCTGCATAGGTCCCATTAAGTCCATGTGCAACAGTTCCAGAGTTTTGGAAGTTGTAGGATGTCCCAGCTTAGGATGTGACATCTTGGTTTGCTTGCCAACCTGGCATTCTCCACAGACTCTTACTTCATCAATAAGCAGCTTTGGGATTCCTCTAACTGCTTCCTTGGATATGATCTTTTTCATTCCCCTTAAGTGGAGATGACCAAGGCGTCTATGCCACAGCTTCACCTTCTGTTCTTCCTTGGCTGAGGAGCAAATTGTAGAGTAGTTTGAGACTTTCGGTTCCCACATATAACAGTTATCTTTGGATCTGGGTCCTCTCATAACTTCCTGATTATCTCCGTTCATCACAACACATAGCTCCTTGGTGAACTGAACATAGAGCCCTTGATCACACAGCTGGCTTATGCTGATGAGATTAGCAGTTAGTCCTTTTACTAACAGCACATTATTCAGTTCTGGAACTCCAGAGCTGTCCAGCTTACCCACACCTTTGATTTTTCCTTTAGCACCATCACCAAAGGTCACATAACTGGTAGTGTGGGGTTGTATATCCACCAATAAATTCTCCATACCAGTCATATATATTGAGCAGCCACTATCAAAGTACCAGTCTTCTCTGGTAGATGCCCTTAGAGCTGTGTGAGCTAACCTAGCAAACCATTGTCGTTTCTTGATGGGGGCATTATGCTTATATGCCTTATGCTTAGGTCTGACATGAGGGGTTTGGTTAGGATAACCATGCAGCCTGTAGCAGAAGGCTTTTATGTGACCAAACCTACCACAGTAGTGGCATCTCCATCTCTGAAATTTCTTCTTCTGATGGTTACTCATCCTGGTTCCCTGATGTTGAGACATTGGGTGTGACTTCTGCTTGAATTTCTGAACTTCAGCCTTGGAGCGTTTGAGTTAAGCTGAGGAATTCTTCACAAAGCCTAAACCAGACATGGTTCCTGACTTCTGTCCCACCTTTAGGATCTCTTCCAGAGTGTCTGTTCCTTTATTTAGCATTCTGATTGATTTTGTCATTTGATCTAGCTTGGAGGTCAGCAAGGTTATCTCACCATTTAGACCATCTATGACTGTCAGATGCTTCTGTTTCTCATCCTTCAGCTCCTTGATGAGTTTCTTCTGCTTTTCTCCTTGTACACGCACTTCTGCACTTTTGACACATAGCTCTTTATATGATGCAGCTAGTTCATCTCCACTTGAGTCATCATCAGAGGCACAGACACTGGTTAGTGCAGTGACATGTTTAGCAGATTCACTCTCAGAATCTCCTTCAGACCATGTGACAGATAGCCCCTTCTTTTGCATCTTGAGGTAAGTAGGACATTCAGCTCTAACGTGTCCAAAACCTTCACATCCATGACACTGGATTCCCTTGCCTTGGTTGAACTTCTCTTCAGAAGTTGATCTTTTCCTGATGTCAGACGAGATGTTCTTGATATTTGGTCTACCTTTTTGATCAATCTTCTTTACGAACTTGTTGAACTGTCTCCCAAGCATGGCTATGGCTTCTGATATGCTTTCATCACCTCTAGTACTTCCTACTTCTGAATCTTTTTCAGTATTTGATACAAAAGCTACGCTTTTGTTCTTCTTTTCAACATTCTCACACAAGCCCATTTCAAAGGTTTGGAGAGAACCAATAAGCTCATCCACCTTCATATTACAGATCTCCTGAGCCTCTTCTATAGCAGTGACCTTCATGGCAAATCTCTTAGGTAATGACCTGAGAATCTTTCTTACAAGTTTCTCTTCAGCCATTTTCTCACCTAAGCCACCAGAGGTGGTGGAAATTTCAAGAATATTCATGTGGAAGTCATGAATAGTCTCATCCTCTTTCATCCTCAGATTTTCAAACTTGGTGGTCAGCATCTGAAGTTTAGACATCCTCACCTTGGAGGTACCTTCATGAGTTATCTTGAGGGTATCCCAAACTTCCTTAGCCAGCTCACAGTGGTGCACCAGTTTGAAGATGTTCTTGCTTATTCCATTGAACAATGCATTCAAGGCCTTAGAATTTCCAAGGGCTAATGCCTCTTGCTCCTTGTCCTACTCTTCTTCAGGAATTTGCACACTGACTCCATCTTTCCCTGTCTTCGTTGGATGTTCCCATCCTTTATTGACAGCTCTCCAGACTTTGCTATCTAGAGACCTTAAGAAGGCTATCATACGAGGCTTCCAGTCATCATAGTTAGAACCATCCAGCATGGGTGGTCTATTTGAGTATCCTACATCCTTGTCCATGGTACTAGAAAGTAACTTCCCTAGATCTCACCCAGAAATTAACAGGCAGGGTGCCTGCTCTGATGCCAATTGAAATTCTAGTTAACAGACTTTCGATGTCACACGGGATGTTGTGACATCCAATTCTGCGCAGACAAGTATTATGCAGAACTTCAAAAGTAAGTGCAGTAAATAACACAAGGAATTGTTTACCCAGTTCGGTGCCACACACACCTACGTCTGGGGGCTACCAAGCCAGGGAGGAAATCCACTATTAGTAGTATTAATTCAGACCTTAAACCAACTGTTTAACCCTATCACTTAATACCTACCCAGTGCAATTTCAATCTTACTCTAAGATCAGAGTTCCTACTCACTCCCCCTCAATCACCTCAGTGATTACAACCTTTAATTATATTAAATTTATAGTGAAGTCACACTTCAAACAACTCTTGATTGTGCTTAACATCTTTAATCAAGATACACAACACTCACGCTTAAAAGCTTAGAGTGACACAACACTTACAACTCAATGAACACCCTAGTCCAATGCAATCATCTAGGTGATAATTGCTTGGCTCACAAGATACACCTAATACAAGACACACAAAAATACAGCAGTGAAGTATATGGAACAATAAAATCTTCACGCCTAAAATCCCCGAGTTCTGAATGAAGGATTGCCATCCTTTTATATTGCAGCACTTGGGCCTTGTACTTGTATTTCCTGAAATTAAGGTCAAGCAAGTTAACCTAATTTCCACATATTAGGGTACTAACAAATAGGCTATTTGTTAGGTTCATTAATTGTAGCTCAGTTGTTAGTTTCCTGGATTTTAGCTCAGCTGTTGAATTTGTAGGTGTTTAATTGGCTGCATTATATGGTAAAACACTAATGTCTTGACTGATGTCATGACATGTATGTGTGACTACATTGTAGTTACTGCAGGACTAGCTAACACAGGATTATTGAATGCTGTGACATTCATACCTGTCAACAGATACTAAGGAATAGAAGTTCTGTTAGAACTTAGTATTCATTTGCAGTCTGGTTATCAAGGAAGAACCAGACCTGGCATAAGGCCTACTGACTGAATGTCAAACTGGATGTTGTGACATTCATCATTGACAGCAGCTACTGAAGATTAGGCAGAGTGGTGTTCTGTTATACTTCAGCATATTACTTAGTTTGTTCTTCAAGAGAATAACAGAACTAACTTAAGGCCAATTGTGTAAATGTTAAGTTGGACACTTTGATATTTATTAATGTAAGTTGTTACTGTAGTATGGTCATTTTGATCATGTACAGGTCAGCAAATTTGTACAGTCTGTTTTCTGGAAAAACAGACTCAGCATATGGACCTTGATGTCAAGCTGAATGTCATGACATTCATTCCTGACAGCATATGCTAAATTGTAGGTTGTTCAGTTTTCTGTTTCAGCTTTTTCTCAGGCTATTCTTTAGGGATTCAACAGCTGAGAGAAAATCCAGGAAATCAACAACCAAGCTACATTCAATGAACCTAACAAATAGCCTATTTGTTAGCAACCTAAATGTTGAATTTGAGGGAACTTGTGTGACCTAAAATTCAGGAAAATACAGGTGCAAAAGCCCAGGTGCTGCAATATAAAAAGGAAGGCATTCCTTCATTCAGTTTCGGGGATTTTGAGGCGTGAAGATTTAGTGTGTCCATCATACTTCACTGCTGTATTTTGTGAGTCTAGTATTAGACGTATCTTGTAAGCCAAGCCATTATCAAGTAGATGATAGCTTTGGCATAGGGTGTTCATTGAGTTGTAAGTGTTGTGTCACTCAAAGCTTTTAAGCGTGAGTGCTGTGTATCTTGATTTAAGTTGTGAAGCATAATCAAGAGTTGTTTTTGAAATGTGACTTCAAAGTGTCTTTAATATCACTAAGGTGATTGAGGGGGAGTGAGTAGGAACTCTGATCTTAGGTTAAAATTGAAATTGCATTGGGTAGGGATTAAGTGAGAAGTTGTAAACGGGTGAGTTTAGCTTTGAATTGATACTACTAATAGTGGATTTCCTCCCTGGCTTGGTAGCCCCCAGATGTAGGTCATGTTGGACTGAACTGGGTGAACAATTACTTGTGTTATTTACTGCACTTACTGTTAAGTTCTGCATAATCCCTGTCTGTGCAGAATTGGATGTCATAACAACCAGTGTGACATCCAAAGTCTGATAACTAGAATTTCAATTGGCATCAGAGCAGGCACCCTGCCTGTGAAGTTCTGGGTGAGATCTAGGGAAGTTACTTTCTAGTACCATGGACAAGGATTTAGGACACTCAAACAGACCACCCATGTTGGATGGATCTAATTATGATGACTGGAAGCCTCGTATGATAGCCTTCTTAAAGTCTCTAGACAGCAAAGTCTGGAGAGCTGTCAACAAGGGATGGGAACATCCAATGAGGACAGATGAAGATGGAGTCAGTGTACAGATTCCTGAAGAAGATTGGGACAAGGAACAAGAGGCATTAGCTCTTGGAAATTCCAAAGCCTTGAATGCACTGTTCAATGGAATCACTAAGAACATCTTCAGGCTGGTGCACCATTGTGAACTAGCTAAGGAAGTTTGGGATACCCTCAAGGTAACTCGTGAAGGTACTTCCAAGGTGAAGATGTCCAAACTTCAGATGTTGACAACCAAGTTTGAAAATCTGAGGATGAAAGAGGATGAGACTATTCATGACTTTCACATGAATATTCTTGAAATTGCAAACACCTCTGGTGGACTAGGTGAGAAAATGACTGAAGAGAAACTTGTAAGAAAGATTCTCAGGTCCTTGCCTAAGAGGTTTGCTATGAAGGTCACAGCCATAGAGGAGGCTCAGGACATCAGCAATATGAAGGTAGATGAGCTCATTGGTTCTCTCCAAACCTTTGAAATGGGCTTAGGTGAGTATGCTGAGAAGAAGAAAAGCATAGCCTTTATATCTAATGCTGAAGAGGAGTCAGAAGAAGGATATACTGGAGGTGATGAAAGTATATCAGAAGCCTTAGCCATGCTTGGGAGGCAATTCAACAAAGTCATGAAGAAGATTGATCAAAGAGGTAGACCTAATGTCAAGAACATCCCGTCTGACATTAAGAAAAGATCAACTTCTGAGGAGAAGTTCAACCATGGGAAGGGAATCCAGTGTCATGGTTGTGAAGGGTATGGACACGTCAGAGCTGAATGTCCTACTTACCTCAAATTGCAAAATAAGGGGCTAGCTATCACATGGTCTGAAGGAGATTCTGAAAGTGAATCTGAAGGAGAATCTGCCAAACATGTCACTGCACTAACCAGTGTTTGTGTCTCTGAAGATGACACAAGTGCAGATGAGCTGACATTTGATGAACTTGTTGCAGCATATAAGAAGCTGTGTACCACCAGTGCAGAAGTGCGTGCACAAGGAGAAAAGCAGAAGAAACTCATCAAGGAACTGGAAGATGAGAGACAGAAGCAACTGTCTGCCATAGAGGGGCTAAATGGTGAGATAGCCCTGTTGACCTCCAAGCTGAACCAGATGACCAAATCCATCAGAATGATGAATAAGGGAACTGACACCTTGGAAGAGATTCTAAAGGTGGGACAGCAGTCTGGAACCAAATCTGGGCTAGGATTTGGAAAAAGAGCTGAACACAAACGCCCAAAGGCTAGAGTTCAGAAGTTCAAGCGGATGTCAAAGCCAATGTCTCAACATCGAGGAACTAGGATGAATGATCATCAGAAGAGGAAATACCAGGATTGGAGGTGTCATCACTGTGGTAGGCTTGGACATATAAAAGCCTTCTGCTACTGGATTCATGGTTTCCCTAACAGAGCCTCACATGTCAGACCTAAGCATAAAACACGTAAGCGATGTGTTCCCATTAAGAAGCAACAATGGTATGCTAGGATAGCACACACTGCCCTAAGGGCTTCTTCCAGAGAAGACTGGTACTTTGACAGTGGATGCTCAAGACATATGACTGGTATGGAAAATCTACTGGTAGACATTCAACCTCACACTACCAGCTATGTGACTTTTGGTGATGGTGCCAAAGGAAAAATAAGAGGTGTGGGCAAACTGGACTGTTCTGGAGTGCCAAAACTGAACAATGTGCTGTTAGTAAGAGGACTAACTGCAAACCTCATCAGCATAAGTCAGTTGTGTGATCAAGGTTTTCATGTTCAGTTTACTAAGGAGCTGTGCATTGTGACAAATGGTGACAATCAGGAAGTTATGAGAGGAACCAGGTCCAAAGACAACTGCTACCTGTGGGAACCTGAACTCTCTAACTTTTCCACAACATGCTCCTCAGCCAAGGAAGAACAGGAGGTGAAGCTGTGGCATAGAAGACTTGGACATCTCCACTTACGGGGAATGAAGAAGATCATATCCAAGGAAGTAGTCAGAGGAATTCCAAAGCTTCTGATTGATGAAGGAAGAGTCTGTGGAGAATGCCAGGTGGGCAAGCAAACCAAGATGTCACACCCGAAGCTGGGACATTCCACAACCTCCAGAGTTCTGGAACTGTTGCACATGGACCTAATGGGACCTATGCAGGTTGAAAGTCTTGGTGGGAAGAAGTATGCTTACGTGGTGGTTGATGACCATTCCAGATACACGTGGATAAGCTTCATCAGAGAGAAGTCAGATACATTTGATGTCTTCAAAGATCTGTGCATAAGACTTCAAAGGGAAAAGGACAGTTGTGTGGTCCGGATTAGAAGTGATCATGGTACTGAATTCAAGAATTCTAAGTTTGATGAGTTTTGCTCGTCTGAAGGAATAAGCCATGAGTTCTCCTCTCCTATAACTCCTCAGCAGAATGGAATAGTTGAAAGAAAAAATAGAACTATCCAAGAATCTGCCAGAGCAATGATTCATGCAAAGAAGCTCCCTATGCACTTTTGGGCTGAAGCAATGAATACCGCGTGCTATGTTCACAACAGAGTCACCTTGAGAAAAGGAACCTCCTCCACTCTGTATGAAATATGGAAGGGCAGAAAACCCACTGTGAAGTACTTTCATATTTTTGGAAGTAAATGCTACATTCTCACAGATCGTGAACAGAGAAGGAAGCTAGATCCCAAAAGTGATGAAGGCATATTTCTGGGATACTCCACTAACAGCAGAGCCTACAGAGTGTTCAACTACAGGACCAATGTCCTGATGGAATCCATAAATGTCATTGTGGATGATAAAGAGGAAGGAACCGATGTCATGGAGGATGTTGAAACATTCCTTGACAGTCCAACTGACAGTCCAGTCAATCTGAAGAAGTACAGGAACCTCCTCCTGAATGTGAAGTAGAGGCACCCTCCAAAGTGCCATCTATCAGGATTCAGAAAGACCACCCTAAGGATCTTATCATAGGGGATCCCACCAGTGGTGTAACTACCAGGTCAAGAGGAATAAACTCAAATTCCTGCTTTGTTTCCAAGGTTGAACCAAAGAATGTGAAAGAAGCCCTGACTGATGAATACTGGATCATTGCCATGCAAGAGGAACTCGAGCAGTTCACAAGGCATGAAGTATGGGAGCTAGTTCCAAGACCTGAAGGGTCCAACATCATTGGTACCAAGTGGATCTACAAAAACAAATCTGATGAGAAAGGAGTAATTACTAGAAATAAAGCAAGACTAGTAGCTCAAGGATACACTCAAGTAGAAGGGGTAGACTTTGATGAGACATTTGCTCCTGTGGCTAGACTTGAGTCCATCAGATTGCTGTTGGGGGTAGCATGCATCCTGAAGTTTAAGCTATTCCAAATGGATGTGAAGAGTGCATTCTTGAATGGCTACCTGAATGAAGAAGTTTATGTGGAACAACCCAAAGGGTTCTGTGATCCTAACCAACCTGAGCATGTATACAAGTTGAAGAAAGCCTTGTATGGGTTGAAGCAAGCACCCAGAGCTTGGTATGAAAGGTTAACCGAATTTCTGACCTCAAATGGATACAGAAAGGGTGGCATTGATAAAACCTTGTTTGTAAAGGATGAAGAAGGCAAAATCATGATAGCTCAAATCTATGTTGATGATATAGTCTTTGGTGGAATGTCAGAACAAATGGTTAAACAATTTGTTCACCAGATGCAGTCTGAGTTTGAAATGAGTCTAGTGGGAGAACTGACCTATTTCCTTGGAATGCAAGTAAACCAAATGGAGGACTCTATGTTTCTCTCCCAAAGCAAGTATGCCAAGAACATAGTTAAGAAGTTTGGTATGGATAATGCTAGCCACAAGAGGACTCCTGCTCCTACTCATCTGAAGTTAACCAAAGATGATGGAGGGCCTAGTGTCGATCAATGCCTGTACAGAAGCATGATAGGTAGTCTACTGTATCTAACTGCAAGTAGACCTGATATTTCTTATGCAGTTGGAGTATGTGCCAGATACCAAGCAGAGCCCAAGGTGAGCCACTTGAATCAAGTCAAAAGGATTCTCAAGTACATCAATGGGACGTGTGACTATGGGATGCTGTATTCACATGCGTCTGAGCCTGTCCTATCTGGGTACTGTGATGCTGATTGGGCTGGAAGTGCTGATGACAGAAAAAGCACATCAGGTGGATGTTTCTTCTTAGGAGAAAACCTCATATCGTGGTTCAGCAAAAAGCAGAATTGTGTCTCTCTGTCCACTGCAGAGGCTGAATACATAGTTGCAGGAAGCAGTTGCTCCCAACTGGTCTGGATGAAACAGATGCTCACTGAGTACAATGTCTCTCAAAATGTCATGACATTGTTCTGTGATAATCTCAGTGCCATCAACATCTCCAAGAATCCCATCCAACACAGCAGGACCAAACATATTGACATTAGGCACCACTTCATCAGAGATCTGGTGGAAGACAAGGTGATCACTTTGGAACATGTAGCCACGGATCTTCAACTGGCTGACATATTTACAAAGGCTCTGGATGCTACTCAGTTTGAAAACTTAAGGAGCAAACTGGGAATATGTCTCTCTGAGACCTTATAGCAACCACTGATGTTTGGGATAAATTGTTTAATATCTCTGCCTATTAAACAATTTGTACTAGGCTATGATGGGTCAACAGATCATAGCTATGCTGCTTACAACAAGGGTGGATACAAGAGGGTAAGGAGACACCCTACAGAGAGAAGGCCAATGTACCTGCAGGAGTTCAAGGATGCTGTTCATGCAGGAGTGGTTCTGGATGTCAGAAACAAAATCATGGCATCTGATATGGTGGTACCTACTGTAAAGCAAAAGTGGGTGATCACTTGATCGAAGCTGTGAAGCAAGATCAAGTGGATGATAACTTGGTTGAAACTGTGAAGTAAAACCAAGTCTGGAACTCTGTCATTGTGCTCTGGCTATGTTGTTGGCTTTGGCAACATTTGTGACAAAAAGGGGGAGTAATAACCACCAATACCCCTGACAAACAGAGTGGGTCTCTACAACAGACTCTCATGACAGATCTGAAGATTCCCCCCCTGCAGCTGATGTTGAAGTTTAGGTGCAACTTCTCATAAGTGTGTGCTGCTATGTGAAGTTCTTTCTTAACTTCCATGTGTGTGAGTGTGCTGCCACTCTGAGTGTATTAGCTAGTATTATTCCGCTGCTATGAACTCTGTTATGGGGATCAAAGTGTTTTAGCCAAAAATTTGCCAAAGGGGGAGTTTGTAGGTGTTTAATTGGCTGCATTATATGGTAAAACACTAATGTCTTGACTGATGTCATGACATGTATGTGTGACTACATTGTAGTTACTGCAGGACTAGCTAACACAGGATTATTGAATGCTGTGACATTCATACCTGTCAACAGATACTAAGGAACAGAAGTTCTGTTAGAACTTAGTATTCATTTGCAGTCTGGTTATCAAGGAAGAACCAGACCTGGCATAAGGCCTACTGACTGAATGTCAAACTAGATGTTGTGACATTCATCATTGACAGCAGCTACTGAAGATTAGGCAGAGTGGTGTTCTGCTATACTTCAGCATATTACTTAGTTTGTTCTTCAAGAGAATAACAGAACTAACTTAAGGCCAATTGTGTAAATGTTAAGTTGGACACTTTGACATTTATTAATGTAAGTTGTTACTGTAGTATGGTCATTTTGATCATGTACAGGTCAGCAAATTTGTACAGTCTGTTTTCTGGAAAAACAGACTCAGCATATGGACCTTGATGTCAAGCTGAATGTCGTGACATTCATTCCTGACAGCATATGCTAAATTATAGGTTGTTCAGTTTTCTGTTTCAGCTTTTTCTCAGGCTATTCTTTAGGGATTCAACAGCTGAGAGAAAATCCAGGAAATCAACAACCAAGCTACATTCAATGAACCTAACAAATAGCCTATTTGTTAGCAACCTAAATGTTGAATTTGAGGGAACTTGTGTGACCTAAAATTCAGGAAAATACAGGTGCAAAAGCCCAGGTGCTGCAATATAAAAAGGAAGGCATTCCTTCATTCAGTTTCGGGGATTTTGAGGCGTGAAGATTTAGTGTGTCCATCATACTTCACTGCTGTATTTTGTGAGTCTAGTATTAGACGTATCTTGTAAGCCAAGCCATTATCAAGTAGATGATAGCTTTGGCATAGGGTGTTCATTGAGTTGTAAGTGTTGTGTCACTCAAAGCTTTTAAGCGTGAGTGCTGTGTATCTTGATTTAAGCTGTGAAGCATAATCAAGAGTTGTTTTTGAAGTGTGACTTCAAAGTGTCTTTAATATCACTGAGGTGATTGAGGGGGAGTGAGTAGGAACTCTGATCTTAGGTTAAGATTGAAATTGCATTGGGTAGGGATTAAGTGAGAAGTTGTAAACGGGTGAGTTTAGCTTTGAATTGATACTACTAATAGTGGATTTCCTCCCTGGCTTGGTAGCCCCCAGATGTAGGTCATGTTGGACTGAACTGGGTGAACAATTACTTGTGTTATTTACTGCACTTACTGTTAAGTTCTGCATAATCCCTGTCTGTGCAGAATTGGATGTCATAACAACCAGTGTGACATCCAAAGTCTGATAACTAGAATTTCAGAATTCCTGAAGAATAGCCCGAGAAAAATGCTGAAACAGAAAAACTAACCAACCTACAATTTAGCATATGCTGTCAGGAATGAATGTCACAACATTCAGTTTGACGTCCAAATAATAGACCATATGCTAAGTCTGTTATTTTCCTGAAAACAGACTGTACAAAATTGTTGTACTGTAGAGGACCAGCCCGTTCATACTTCAGTATCAGCTTACATTCATAAATGTCAAAACATCCAATTTGACATTTATACATAGAGCCTTATGCCATGGTCTGTTGTTCTCCTGAAGAACAGACTGAGATACATACTGAAATGTAGCAGAAAATCAACCTGCCTATTATTCAGTATATGCTGTCAATGATGAATGTCATAACATCCAGTTTGACATTCAGACAGTAGGCCTTGTACCAGGTCTGTTATTCCCTTGATAAACAGACTGAAAATAAAACTGAGTTATAACAGAACACCAACTGTTCTATCCCTCAGTATCTACTGTCAGGGATGAATGTCATAACATCTAGTTTGACATTCAGTAGATCCTGTATTAGCTAAACCTGCAGCATACTCAAGTATGTCATGACATCAGTCAAGACATCAGAGTACAATTAGATGATCTAACACAAAACACAGCTAAACAAACATCTCCAAAGCATGCCATGACATCAGTCAAGACATTAGAATCCAGCTAGTGTTTTAACATAAAATGCAGCCAATCAAACATCTACACATACGCCTTGCAATTTCGGAGTTAAAAATTCAATTTAACTTCATAAATTGCTTAAGCGCATAAAATTTTATTGACCCACCTCAAATAGGGTGATTCCTACATGAATCACTTTACAATTGCTTAACATTATGCTAAATTATGTAGTTCAATTTCTGATTTTTACTTCAAGTCCCTTGGCTTTCTCTTGGGCCTTCTTACAACGAGATTCTTTTATTTTTTCAACTGTCTTTCAAAACTTATATCATTTAATTATCGTATTGTATCCCTATTCTCGAAAATTTGTAATAAATTTACCATTTTTATTTACTTTATTGTATTAGTTGATTGTTAATTCAAAGATTAAAATCAACCCTTTTTAGAAAAGAACAAAAACAAATACTCGATCCAACGTCGAGCAATTTTCAGAAAATCGGAACCGTTTACACTATACACTTCTCTATCATTTTCAAAATCCTTTAATCATGCCATTTGATTTTCAGTTCAAACGCAAAATATTAAAAACGTCAATCCAACGTTGAATGCCTTTTCCCTAATCAAATCCAAAATACCTAATTATACTTAAACACTGTTCCAAAAAAGGGTGAAAAGGGAGATGGTCTCGAGACTTCGATTCCTCTCCTCAATTACTTGGATACGAGTAGCCTTACTCGGTCATTCGAGCAATTGTCATCTATTAAAAACACCACCCCCATCACATCCAAACTTTTTTTTAAATCAAACTTAAGTCAAACTCATTTTCGTAATAAACTTGGACGTAAAAGGAGGTGGTCTGGAGCCTACTATTCGCTTCTCGAGTACTTGGACACGAGTAGCCTTACTCGGACATTCGAGTATTTGTCGTCCATCCAAAATACATTAACCTTAGTTAAATTCATTTGCAATTAAGGACGAAAAAGGAGATGGTCTAGAGCCTTTTATTCCTCTCCTCGAGTACTTGGATACGAGTAGCCTTACTCGAACGTTCGAGTAATTGTCATCCAATAAAACACTCAACCAGTCAAACTTATTTTCATCCCTTGCACGATCCTGAAAACATTTTTAGAAAAGAGTATGCAACATCCATTTTGATGCGAAACAAACAAAGACTTCAGCCTCCAAGAGCGATCAACAAGTAAAGGTTTAATCGCTCAAATGTGATCCAAGCATCACTCTCTTTAAAATTAATCCACCTAGTAGTTCTCTTTGGGCAGAACTACGTATGCCTTGAGTTCTTCATAGCATCTGAAGATGTGTAGGAGCAGGATTGTAAAATCTTGTCAGGCACATTAATATTTAAAAACCCTAAGTCTCTCATTTCTTTCCTTCTTTTTCTCGTTCAGTAAGTAGAAGATAACCATTAACATTAGCTAACACTCTATCATAAATCTAACTAAGTGATTCCCGGGGAGTACAATAGATGTGACGAGTGCTAATACCTTCCCCTTGCATAACCAACTCCCGAACCCGAATTTGGTTGCGACGACCATTTTCTTTTTGTTGTTTTTCGTGGGTTTTATCGATATTTTTCCTTTTCTTCATTGGAATAAATAAAGTTTGGTGGCGACTCTGTTCGAACATCTTTTCCGCGAGCGTGCAAGTGCCTCGCGAAGGATCGCGTTTTTTGAGATGCGACAGAAAGCACTAAGTCCTTAGGTCCAAAGTCCAAAATACTCCTAAAGCAGGGGATAATAACACAAATTCCATAAGATCAGATTAAAGCTTTTTAGGGTTTTAGCCATTTTATAATGTTTTTGTTTTTTTGAAATAAGAAAGCAAAAAAAAGTCAAAAACTAAAAGGCAAGAATGTAAATGACATAAACGTAAAGACATAAAAGTAAATATTAGATGTTAGCACAATTAATATGTCAATGTTAGTATTAATGAGGATTCAACCGAGACGGTGCAATTTAGCATTATGTTAAGCAATCGTAAGTGGACCTACGTAAAAGTCACACTTATCTAAGGTCGGTCAATAACAATGTATGTGTCATACATGTTAGAGAAATGATACAAAATCATTCTCCTAGAATAATGTAACACAATAGCTAAAAATAAAAGAAGAAGAGAGATGGAGATGAGGAAAGACTGAAAAACAAGCTCAAGTCATCACAAGGGATTTTCTCTCATCAAGTCAAAAAACCCAAACATATGCTACACCAAGGGATAACCCTATCATTAGTCCAAAGCGTCAAAAATGATCAAATGGTCATTTAATCAACACGTTTGAAATGGTGAAGGTTCATGCAACCCAAGGATCATCTATACAATAATTGGAAGTGATGAAGATTTGATCAACCAAGTAACTTCTCAAGTCAAACAAAAGTCAAACCAATTTTGAATAAAAAAAGAAGTTAAAATGATTTTAAAGGATTTTAAAAGGAAAATAAAGAGAAAATACAAAAGAAGCATTAAAACATAAAAGAAATAGTTGAAAAAATTAGAGAAAATCAGAAAAACTACAACTAAATGGACCTCAAAAGTTAAATCTCAAAATGTTTAAAAATGATTGAAAACTAAATTGAAAATGAAAATAATAAAGAGAATAAGAGAAAATAACAAATAAATGCTATAAATGATTTTAACAATGCTTTGAAAATAGAATCAGATAGAAAAGATTTTTAGAGATTTTCTATAAAAAGTTGGAATTAAAAAGAGTTAGGGAGCTTTTTTTAATAATTTTTTGAAAGAAAAAGTAATTAAAAACAATTTAAAACTAAACTAAAATAAGCAAAAAGGCCTAAGCCATCATATATGATTACTAAAGTCCAGTCATAAGATTACATGGTTAGGATTTAAAGTCAAAACACGCTTACCAATGGATCACAACGCCATATCACGACAGACAAAAGAAATTTGAAAAAAAAACATGTGTTGTCTCGTAAGTGGTCAATTATTTGAATTTTGAAGCGAAAATTATAAAACACAAGGGAAGCGTTGTCGTCTTCAACCTCAAACCAATTTTTTGCAAAATTATGAACTCGTGTTTTTAGCATGAATCAATCATGGATTTAGTTGCCTAACACATCATCATTCATGTGTCTTTGCTTCAAAGCCATTGATTGGTTCTGAGCAAAGAGAATTTGCTCAAGAACACGAAGAACCCTAGTTCTTCAAAGTAAAATTAAATGATAAATGTGAAGAATAAATTCCATGTAAGTGAGAGCTTTTGATCATTTAATCAAGACGAAGAGAGTGGTAACTTATTTGCTCATAAATTTAAATCGCATCTACCTTTCGAGTTGAAGCTTCAGACATCAACAATGGTGGATTTGGAAGTCTGGTTCCAAGGAGTTTCAAGCCACGACAATGCTTCAATTAGCTTCAGAGGAGGCTGGTGAAGATTTTTGGGCGAAGATTCAAAGCTAGAAGAGCTTGAATCAAAGAAATGGTTAACTGGTTTTTTGAGGTATCGGGTTCAAATGCTTTTAGAGTTTCTTTGGCTATCAAAGCTTGCAAATGAAGGAAAATAAACCCTCTATTTATTGGAAATGATGTGAGGTTATGGTACATGTGAAATGGAGGCAAACTCGTGTGAAATAGGGTTGAGTTTTGGTGTTTTGCAACCCGTGTGAAATGAAACATGAAATGCATGAGTTTGTGATGAAACCAAGTCATTTTGCACTTGTTCAGATGTGTTTCAACATGACAAAGAAATTTGCACATGCAGTTGTGGTCCCAACTGAAGATTTGGATGATTATAAGTTACAGGTCATGCGTGAAATACATAGTCCATGACACCATGTTGGAGCTTAGGCCAAATGAGATTCCTTCGTCTATTTTGAGATGTTCCTTATACCAAATGATCTCTTCATGATGAAGAATCATATGCAAAAAGAATCACATTAAAAGGATGCTTTAGTTGAAAATGGCATGGATGAAAAGTTCAGGTTATGACCTGAAATTTTTGGGTCAGGCATTTGGTCGACCAGGTCTTGGGCCTACTTTTGTGCTCACATAGACATCTTAGAAAAATCCAAAATTGATAGACTTATAGGCAAAATTAATGTTTGATCCTTGAAGTAAAGTTATAGAGGAGTTCAAATGTGAAATTTGGCTCAAAGTAGATTCCAAAAGTATTGAGAAATGAGATAGTTATGGTGTTTGGACTAAGTGACATGCCATACTTGATTCTAGGTCAACCAAACATGTACCAACTTGTGATTTCTTGCCATTTCTTGCATCTAAAGGCCCAATGATGAACACCGGAATACCAAATGAAGGAAACTTGATTATCCCTTGAATAATCTTGATAATTGCTTAAAAATTGGATGAAGATTGCATGGAAATAAACACATGAACCATACTTAAACCAACTTTGAAATTAGAAACCAAAATTGAACTTATCTTGATCAAATGGTGTTGAATGAAGCTTTACATGAATGTGACCTAA